>NW_006159758.1:561218-595234 GCF_000334495.1 Tupaia belangeri chinensis
CCCTAGGGGGGATGGCCACACCACAATCCCTTCTCCTCCATTCTCCTCTCAGGATCTTGGGCACTCATGCACACGCGCCCAGTGTGAGTTTTAAGCCACCAGGTCCAGGACGCGAACCACGGTCAACTACGTGGGAGTCTAGCGACATAGCCATTACGCTAACTGCTGGTTCCCTCATTGTCTCTTTCTAATCAGTACTTTCTGTCTGACAATCATCACAGTCTCCTCAAAGGGGGCCAGATTTGGGTCAGCTGGGCCTCAGTCCTGTGAATGGAAACTGGAGGAGAAATCAGGAGCTATAGGTTAGTATGGTATCCTCTAGTTCTAGAGAAAAATAAAGAAAATGATGAGAACCAGCAGTTAGCGTGATGGCTATGTTGCTGGACTCCCACCTAGTCGACCACAGTTCGCGTCCCGGACCTGGTGGCTTAAAACTCATGCCGGGCGTGTGTGCTTGCGTGCCCAAGATCCCGAGAGGAGAATGGAGGAGAAGGGATTGCGGCATGACCATCCCCCCTGGGGGGTGATTTCTCGCTTTCTATCTCTCTGTCTCTCTCTCTGTCTGGCGAGCGCACGCGCCCTTTAGCAAAAACCTCTCCAAAAAAAGAGAAAAATAAAGAAAATGATAAGCCATATCCTGAACCAAAGTTCATGCTTCACACAATCAAAATTATTTATCAATTACATACTGTGATGGATAGACTGGACCAAAATAAGTATATACTCCCCTGTGAGTGGATTTGCACTTCTTACCTAATGATGTAGTCAGCGTGTAAGGAAGCTGTAAAAAGTCAAGTCACCTGCTCTAAAAGGTTAATTGAAAAGCAAACTCAGATACAATGAGGTCAGAAAATCCAATACCTGGGTTCCAAATCCCGTAATCTATACTGCAATGTAGGCAGCAAGGAGATAAGGCAAATACGAGTGATGGGGTATATGAATTGTTGAGTGAGAAATGTTGGTATAAACCGATGGACACGTGTGGAGAACAGTGAGAACAGTTCATGGCACATAGTTATATATGACAGTAACAATAGTTAACATTACTCTCATAGTCGGCTTCAGGACAGTGGGTAGTTAAGATCTATGAGGCTGATCAGAGTGTCGGTGTATTTAAGAAGATTTGAATACAAAATGCAAACAATCAGTCTAAATGGTGTTTAATAAGAAGGTCTCTAGGACAAATAATAAAAAATTTAAGAGAAGAAACCATGTAGAAGGAAAGTTCCAATTCTCAAAGTTGAGCTTGAAAGACAAAGCCTAGAGAATTTATCTAAAGTGATTAAAATGTAGCTCCTTTAATTTTGTATGTAGTTTTCATAGCTGTTGCCTGTGATTTATCTAGAAATTGACCTGTGCATTAAATATTAACTCCACCCAAGAAAAGTTTACCCCTTATTTTGGGGGAAATTTCTCTTAAAGTAGAAATGGATAAACTTTATGCCATAATTTATTTTGATTTCTAAAGGGAAGAATAGTTAACAGAGTCCTAGATCATGCTCTTTCATAAGTCTATGTTTAATTTGTTAATACTTAATGTGATTCCCCCAAAGAGAAAGCTTTGAAATCAAAAAGGCAAAAATTACAGCTCTGGAGGGTAGGGGGATGGGTATGAAGACAGTGCAAAGTGGTAGAGAGGTTAATTGTCACACTGATTTGAAGAGTGGCAGCAGGGAATTCTACTAGAAACAAGAACACAGCAAAAGAAATGTTCTGACTTGGGAGCTGGGAACCTAGCAATGGCTACTACGAACTGGAGATTGTGGGGAATAAATGAGACATTGCAGTGAGACTTCCCCTATGCTGCTGGAGGCAAACTGTGAGCCTACAGTTCCTCAGTTATGTGCCAACACTGGATAGGCACTGATGTGTCTTTGGTAGTGAGTGTGGTTGTGTGCTCTATTTTACAAAGAAGCCATATCCATTGCTAAGCAAGGGAGTTTAGTGTTTTAAAAATTCTGGATGTCTGAACCATGCTGGCTTTAAAATCTAACTCTGCAACTTTTTGTCCCTGTGATATAAGAGTGCACAGCAGCACTCTGCAGCACTGAAACCATGTGGGAAGGTCTTGGAAGGTCCTGAGGCATGTTTGTGTACCCCAAATGTATGCACAGCTGTCTGGGAGCTGAACTGGTGAAAGCTGGGGCAAGTCACAGCATGAAGACCCTGTTGAGGTTGTCTCTCTCTCTCTTTCACTATCTCTCTCATGGAAGAAATAAAGAAAGAAAAAGACATTAGGAAATATGATTTGGGAAAAATGAGTGTGAATAATGGACACTATATATTATTTATGTGACATTTGGGAGCCAAGAGATCCTATATTGGACTTTTAAACAAAACAACTCAGAGAATCAGAGAAGGGAAGAGTTCCTTCTACTCATTCCTAAAGATAACATCATCTTCTGACCACTGCAGGAATAACATCAAATTGGAGAGTTTATCAGAGTAGTTGAACCCACAGGTAGTTTTGTAGCCTAGGAAAGTTGAAACCAACAGTCTATGGCAACTTTGACCAATTAATGGTCACTTGCAAGACACTGTATAAAGGTCATTAAAACAACTGGCAGGGAAACTGAACATTACCTAAAGTCCTATCAAATGATTTGACCTTGCTTTGTTTAGAGAGAGAGAGAATTGTTTGCTACATGGCGAGTGTGCTCACCAGAGAGAGAGAAAGACAGAGAGACAGAAACTGAGAAGTTACCCCCCCAGGGGGGATGGCCATGCTGCAATCTCTTCTCCTCCATTCTCCTCTTGGAATTTTGGGCATGCACACAAGCACCCAGTGTGAGTTTCAAGCCACCAGGTCTGGGACTCAAACCATAGTTCACCATATGGGAGTCCAGCGATGTAACTATTATACCATCTGCTGGTCCCTTGATTTCACTTTTTAACCAAAGCTGGTTGATGTCTAAGTAATATACATACTATCGAGTTACTGTTTGTAATGATTCTATGAAGTAGGTAATAAAATCTCAATTTTATGGAAAACTAGCATCAAAATAGCTAAAGAAACATGTTAAGATCACAAAGTTACTAAAACGTGAGTATGATCGTTTGGCTTGATTTTGTCTTTCTCGATGTCTTACATTCTTTCTCTTACCCATTCACCTGCTTATAGTGTTGGCAGATGTACTTGAAGATAATAAAACTGCTTTTCTTTGAAAATGTTCTTCTACTACGAACTGGAGATTGTGGGGAATAAATGAGACATTGCAGTGAGACTTCCCCTATGCTGCTGGAGGCAAACTGTGAGCCTACAGTTCCTCAGTTATGTGCCAACACTGGATAGGCACTGATGTGTCTTTGGTAGTGAGTGTGGTTGTGTGCTCTATTTTACCAAGAAGCCATATCCATTGCTAAGCAAGGGAGTTTAGTGTTTTAAAAATTCTGGATGTCTGAACCATGCTGGCTTTAAAATCTAACTCTGCAACTTTTTGTCCCTGTGATATAAGAGTGCACAGCAGCACTCTGCAGCACTGAAACCATGTGGGAAGGTCTTGGAAGGTCCTGAGGCATGTTTGTGTACCCCAAATGTATGCACAGCTGTCTGGGAGCTGAACTGGTGAAAGCTGGGGCAAGTCACAGCATGAAGACCCTGTTGAGGTTGTCTCTCTCTCTCTTTCACTATCTCTCTCATGGAAGAAATAAAGAAAGAAAAAGACATTAGGAAATATGATTTGGGAAAAATGAGTGTGAATAATGGACACTATATATTATTTATGTGACATTTGGGAGCCAAGAGATCCTATATTGGACTTTTAAACAAAACAACTCAGAGAATCAGAGAAGGGAAGAGTTCCTTCTACTCATTCCTAAAGATAACATCATCTTCTGACCACTGCAGGAATAACATCAAATTGGAGAGTTTATCAGAGTAGTTGAACCCACAGGTAGTTTTGTAGCCTAGGAAAGTTGAAACCAACAGTCTATGGCAACTTTGACCAATTAATGGTCACTTGCAAGACACTGTATAAAGGTCATTAAAACAACTGGCAGGGAAACTGAACATTACCTAAAGTCCTATCAAATGATTTGACCTTGCTTTGTTTAGAGAGAGAGAGAATTGTTTGCTACATGGCGAGTGTGCTCACCAGAGAGAGAGAAAGACAGAGAGACAGAAACTGAGAAGTTACCCCCCCAGGGGGGATGGCCATGCTGCAATCTCTTCTCCTCCATTCTCCTCTTGGAATTTTGGGCATGCACACAAGCACCCAGTGTGAGTTTCAAGCCACCAGGTCTGGGACTCAAACCATAGTTCACCATATGGGAGTCCAGCGATGTAACTATTATACCATCTGCTGGTCCCTTGATTTCACTTTTTAACCAAAGCTGGTTGATGTCTAAGTAATATACATACTATCGAGTTACTGTTTGTAATGATTCTATGAAGTAGGTAATAAAATCTCAATTTTATGGAAAACTAGCATCAAAATAGCTAAAGAAACATGTTAAGATCACAAAGTTACTAAAACGTGAGTATGATCGTTTGGCTTGATTTTGTCTTTCTCGATGTCTTACATTCTTTCTCTTACCCATTCACCTGCTTATAGTGTTGGCAGATGTACTTGAAGATAATAAAACTGCTTTTCTTTGAAAATGTTCTTTAGCTCAGCCATTTTGTAAGCCAGCTCAGCCATACCCAGCAGAGTGTGTTTACAAGTCTGACTCTGCTGTTTCAGCATCCTGCATGTTCTGTGACAGTGTGGAGAAGCAGTATATGGAAATCTCACTAAGATGACCTCTCTCCTACTAAAAGGAAAATGGCATCTCACCACTAACTCTCTGTATCTTCTCCCAAATAGTTATGCATCTTCAAATTATAACCAAATGACACAGCAAACACTAGCTTCATGCCACCTTTACAGACAACTTTACTAGATGGCTATAGTGGTTTTGCTCTTGTTTTTATTTTAAATGAATTCAGACTAATGCATTTGTATTGGACAATAATTTTGATCTTAGAGAAGTTGCTCTTTCTCAGGCATTACA
Source organism: Tupaia belangeri chinensis (assembly GCF_000334495.1). Lineage (NCBI taxonomy): Eukaryota > Metazoa > Chordata > Mammalia > Scandentia > Tupaiidae > Tupaia > Tupaia belangeri. The sequence goes on from NW_006159758.1 coordinate 566,211, forward strand.
ATGGCTAACTATGATAAACCAGAGAATGATGTGCTTCCTCCCTGCACTTGGAAAAATAACAATGAGAAAACAAGTACTCTAGTTACTCATTTCAGGGATCCATTTTTCCCCATGGTCCCCTAATTTGAGACATGCCTTATAATCATGTTAGTTGTGTAACTAAGTTAAACCAGGTCTTACCAGGCACTTTTGGTGGGTGGTACCACACACTAGAAAAATGCACATGTTTTATAATTAGATTGCCTTTCAAATCCTGATCTTCACAGTTCATGGGTGAGTAACCATGGGCAATTCGGTGTCTACTTAAACTTCAGTTTCTTTATCCATATAACATTGATACTGATACCCATCTCCTAAGGTGATTGTGAGGACTATGTGAAATAAAATGCCCATCCAATAGCAAGCATTTAAAATGCTCTTCTCTGTTCCTTCAGACATAGGAGCAGTCACCATGAAGGATTTCCTGACCAAAATGCCTACAACTACTACCCTAAAATTCTCAAGTCATAAAACCTGTAGGGAAGGTAGTGCATATAAAGTTAAACCATGCTTCAGTTGACACCTTAGTTTTACCTACAAACTTTTCTGACTGACAAATAAGCTGAAGGTAATTCCCTACAAAATAAAACACACCGTATGTGTTTTCATAAAAGGTAAATGGGAGAGAACTACACCGTGGGGACACAGTCCAACAAATGCTGCTGTGTGTAAGGTTTGGGGGACTCCAGAGTGTCTCTGAGTAGTAAGAGATATCATTAAACCCTAGGTAGAGGTAGGGGCAAGGTCCAGTAAATGGACAGACACCCAGAAAAGAAAGAAAGGTGGTAGAGGCAGGTATTATTTTCCCTGTTAAGTAAGAGTACAAGAAAGGGTGTTAAGAATAAGAGCAGTTAAAATATTTATGTGTGTTTATCCATTATATTTCTCTCTCTGTGGAACATTAGCTACTAGGTCCTTGGAAAAGTCATGATGTATTTTTCTATGTTTTCTTTTAATGCAAAAATGCACCATGACTTGTCAGATGACCAAATATATCAAGGACTTTGTTTTATTCACCTCTGTCTATAACATCTACCACAGGCCTGGCACATAGTAGGTACTTAATAAACATTTATCAAATGAATAAATGAAAAAGGAGCTTCTAGTCATTGGACACTAACAATTGCCTAAATGTGTTAACCTGTATATTGATAGTCCAATTTAATCTTCACTATTTCATGTAAACCATTGCCTTTGTTTATAAATGAAGAAGCTGGAGCTACAAAAATTTTAAAGACTTTTACCAAAGTCACATAAGTTTAAATCCAGGTCTATATAGCTCCAACACATCTTTTTCCCATCATGCTTGACTGCACATATATAGTTCAGCTACATGCCACTGTAGCAGATGTGCGGTATCATAGTTCATATCCCCTCAGAATTCACCTCTAAATGATGAAGCCTTCTTTCTTCAATTACTTAAGGGCGTTCTTTATATTCTTCTGGCTGAGGGAGTATGCTTGGCCTGTATGCAGGGTGAGCCAAAAGTGCCAGAAAATTAATGTCCCTAGAAGCAGCCATCAAATCAATGATGGATGGGGAGTTGGAGTCGCTGTTTGGTTGGGCAACTTTGATGCATTTTCTATAGTTTCTCATGACTCCCCAGTGGGATTGAGCCCACTTGTCCATAGGAACAGCCCAGTAGATAACACCAACCTTCTGACCTGTTGACCTGTCCCCTTCTCATATTCACTGGTCTGCTCCCCTCCTGGATCACCTTACAAATAAACTATTCATACCCAAATCAGTTTCTCAGGATCTGCTTCTGGGAAACCTACAAGAGGACAGTGTTTCTCAGTGATCTTGAGGTCATTTCATACTGTTAACTCTGTGAAAGTGTCCCAGAAGCAGCTGAGCTTAGATTATTGAGAGTCAAAGAAATGAAGTAGGATTAATAGCTTGGTGTCACTCCACCATGCCCCATTGGCTTAGGCCCATCTCTTCTTCAGTCTCAGTCCAAATATCTTCATTTATACATGGAGGGCTCTTTACTGCTTTAGGTATTATTATTTTTTTTCTTATCTATCCATGTCAGGATGCTATAATGGTACCCAACAAAAGGCAAATATAGTATTTCTCTATATAAATTTCGGTATCAATTATGTTTTAGAGCAGAAATAAAATATGCTGAAAGAATATTTCTAAGAAGTAACTGACTATGAGCACTGTCTGACAATATAGTGCCTATAATGATCACCTAAAAATGCATTCTATAGCAATTCCTTTTGCTTAGATTCTTCACTACAAAATATGATATTTGTATTCACATTTACAGCATTATTGAGGTTCCTAGAGTGTTTTATATTCAGCCATTTCATTAACATCCATCTTTCTTGAACTTTATTATTGATCCATAAGTAAGTAATTCTGTCTTCTAGCAGAACTTATAGATCAGCCAGAGAAATAAACTGAGGAGCAGAATTCTGGGTATATTCAGATTAATTTTTCATGGAGGTTTGGAAAATTCAACCAGATCATATTAGTTTCACTTCATAAGTAGCCTGTATGTCTTCCCAAAGAAACTTTTTTTAAAGCGACCCGGTTGACAGACACCAATGTTAAAATAATGAATTATACAAAAAAAATTTAAAAATAAATTTTAGCATGAATAGAGAGAAAAAATGTAAGCATGATACTGCAAATGACCTAGGACAAGAAAATGTAATCAGATTGTAAGAGCTGACTTGAATGCCATCAGGACAGCTTGTCTGCTTGCTCATCTAATTTCAAGGCCTGGCTCAGTCCTTAGTCTAGAAGAGGCACCAAAATATTTGTTCAACTAATTAATAAATGACAAGAAAATGTGCATGCATTATTTAAAAACACTGGTTCATTTTATGTTAACTCTAGAGGCTCAGAGGAGAAACTCTGCATACAGTAATATCAATAGATCAATTTTTTTCATATCTGAAAAGTTGCAAAAATTAATATACTCTCTCTTTTGTGAAAAGCAAGTATTCCCATTAATTTCAGAAAAAGACTTTTATAGGGAAAGGGAGCAATAAGTGGTCCAGCTGTCAACTCAATGACTGCCATTAAATAAGGCCTTACTCACTGATTACTAAAAACATGATCTCGGGACTAGTAGATGACATAGTGGTTACATTGCTGGATTCCCACCTGGCCAACTGCAGTTCAAGTCCCAGACCCAATGGCTTGAAACTCAGGGCAGGGCACATGTGTATGCATGACAAAGATCCCAGGAAGAGAATGGGAGAGAAGGAATTACCCTGTGGCCATCTCCCCTGGTGTTGGTTTCTCTCTCTCTCTCTCTCTGTCTCTCTCTCTCTCTCTCTCTCTCTCTCTCTCTCTCTCTCTCTCAGGCAAGCGCAAACACCCTAAGGCAAAAACTTCTACAAAAACAAACAAACAAAATAAATGATCTCTAATAAAATTAAGCTCAAGCTTCATAGCAATTGCTATGAGCCGTTTTCTTTTCCTGTTCTTGGCTCTGTGCTTCAGTCCATTCCTTCTTGGCTTTTAACTATCTTGAGTCTATCCTAGTCTCTGGAATGAATTTGCACAAGATTTTCAATATCCCCAAATGCACAAAATGCAGACTAAACCAAGAATCTGAGATGCTGGTTAGAGTGATTGTATTAACTAAGAAGAGAAAAGAAAAGAAAAGAAAAGAAAAGAAAAGAAAAGGAAGGGAAAGAAAAGGAAAGGAAAGGAAAGGAAAGGAAAGGAAAGGAAAGGAAAGGAAAGGAAAGGAAAGGAAAGAAAAAAGAAAAAGAAAAAGAGTCTGTATTAAGTCATTGTTGCCTCAGTGGTATAAATAGATTCTGAATTCTTTTAAGTTCTTGCATTTTCTTGTGGAAGAAATACCTGGGTAGCTTTACCCTATGCACAGAGTAGTTTCACAGTAATGAAAAAATGGTATCATTAAGAAAAGTTCTGATTTATTATTAGTGTTGCTATATTTTCCTGGTATTCAGTGCAGTTGTTCAGTTGTTTTGAGCTTCTCTGTGAACTCCATTGGTAAATATGGCCTCTCAGTACCTCTCTTGCCTTTATAAATCTGTGAAAAAGTAGAACCTTTTAAGTCAAACCATCTAAATAAATGACACAGAAGTGTTGACATGAGCTCACTGCTGAACACATAATACATATTTAATATGTAATTTGAATTAAATCTAATTATTATATTTGAAATACCTTCCTTTTTCTGACTTCTTTGACTGGAAAGATAATGACTTTTAAGAAATTATAGATTTTTATTCAGCCAAATTATTTATATATTCTTACCCTCCTGGAAAAAAAACTGCTTTGACAGAATCATACTTACATGGGCTCATTTTGTATATATGCCTTTGATCTTTTCACTTTACTTTTTTAAGAAACAGCATTTAGAAATGAATTTCGTCTTGTTTAATCACAAGACAAAGATTGTTAGAGCTTACGATTCAAATATAAACAATAGCAGAGTCATTTGAATGTTTTATACCAGTTGCCCATTATTAATGAGTTATGCAGAACTAAAAATAATTAGGGTGTAAAGCATAATAGCTTTGCATGCTTTATAGGTTCTGCTATTTCTCATTATGATTATAAGTAACTTGGCTGGAACAAACATTACTGTGGCTTTTATACTATTTATTTGCTTTCATGCTGTTTATTTGCATTCATGCATCTTCTGTTTTAGCTTACCTCTAAGACCAAAAAAGAATTCTTAAGCAGAGAGTAGAATTTATTTTGCTGCCTTAAGGATTGGTTACCACATCCGATAATAATCAAGCATAGTATATAATTCCCATCAGCTATACTTTCAAATATATAAATACTCTTCAATAGGTGATGTGTACAGAGAAAATCTGGCCCAAATAAGTGTAAAGACTGGTTCACCAAAACTCCTGAGGGTTTCCCTGATAGTGACATGCCTCATATCATTACTATAACAACTGAAACTAAGTCATAACCTAGGAAAAGAATATGGAAGGAGGGAACCAGCAGTTGGCATAATGGCTATGTCGCTGGACTCCCATGTAGTCAACTGCAGTTCGAGTCCCAGACCCAGTAGACCCAGTGGTTTAAACCCACGCCAGGCGCATATACGTGTGTGCCTAAGATCCCAGGAAGAGAATGGAGGAGAAGGGACTGCAGCGTGGCCATCCCCTCTGGAGGGTGATTTCTCACTTTCTGTCTCTCTGTCTTTCTGGCGAGAGCACATGCCCTATAGCAAAAAAAAAAAAAAAAAACCTCTCCAAAAAAAGAAAGAAAAAAAGAATATGGAAGGAGGAACAGAAGTAAGAAACAGTGGATCAGCTTCTTCCCATTAGCCTGTAGGTAACTGCTGTTATAGTCTAGAGCTCCTCAGGATAGACTGTTAGGACCTTGTGAGGGTAGCAGGGTACTACCTCTTTCAAATGGTGAAATACTAGTAAGAAAAGTAAAGCCATTGCTAATGAATGAATAGATTTCTTCTATTTAGCACACAGGTACCCAAAACTATAGCATATTTTTTTCTACATAAGGCATTCTAATTCTTTTCTTTTTTTTTTCCTTAAGTTTTCTGCCATAGGACTGTGTGTTTGCTGGAGAGAGAGAGAGAGAGAGAGAGAGAGAGAGAGAGAACGTGAGGAATCACCTTCCGAGGGGATGGCCACACCACAAACCCTTTTCCTTCATTCTCCTCCTGGGATTTTGGGCACACAAGCACATGTGTCTGGAGTGAGTCTCAAGCTGCTAGGTCTAGAACTCAAACTGCGGTCAGCCAATGAGGAGTCCAGTGCCCTAACCACTACACCACCTGCTAGCCCCATCTAATTCTTAGTCCATTGATCCTAAAATATTCTTGACAGCCACCTCCACCCTATTCTCTCAAAGTTAGATATCAAAATTAATTGGGACTTTTCTCTTTTTTTACTCCATGCCTCTCATTATACTGTAATTATAGAGGCCCAAATATGTCTTGTTCACTAATGTATAACTCAATCTCTAATATCACTGAAATTCTTAATTGCTACACTTCTAGAATAAATTTAATACATTAAGATTCCTTATGTAAAGGGGCTAGCAGGTGGCATGGTGGTTAAGGTGTTGGACTGCCACATGGTCAACTATAGTTCAAATCCCAGATCTGGCAGATTGAAAATAAACTCCCATGTGTGCATGTATGCCTAAAATCTCCAGAGGAGAAGGGACTGCAGCAAGGCCATTCCCTGTGGCGGCTGATTTCTCACTTTCCCTCCCTCTATCTCTTTCTCTGTCTGTCTTCAGCTAGCACAAGCTCTGTAAGGCAAAAACTTAAAAAAAAAAAAAAAAAAAAAATCCTTGTGTGGGAATCTGCCCTGTGCCTGATGGTTAAGGGAGGTGAATCCCTCTTAGCAGACCACTGTTTTTTGTTTGTTTGTTTGTTTTCGGTTTTGATTTTTGAGAGGTTTTTGCTATAGGGCGCGTGCGCTTGCCAGACAGACAGAGACATAGAGACAGAAAGCGAGAAATCACCCCCCAGGGGGGATGGTCACGCCGCAATCCCTTCTCCTCCATTCTCCTCTCAGGATCTTGGGTACGCACGCATACACGCCTGGCATGAGTTTTAAGCCACCGGTCCGGGACGCAAACCGCGGTCGACTACGTGGGAATCCAGCGACATAGCCATTACGCTAACTGCTGGTTCCCAAGCAGACCACTGTTTAAATCTTGTCCCCAGGCAGCTTGAAAACACCCCAGGTGTCTGTGGTTGTGTACCCCAAATCCTAACAGGATGAAGAGATTGAGAAGGGATTGCAGGGATTGCACATACCATTGGGGGATACTCTTTTCTTCTCTTAGTCTGTCTCTCTCTTCTGTCTCTCTCTCTAGCCAGTGAATACACCCTCTGACAATTAAAAATTAAATAGGCCCAGCCAGTGGTGTGGAGGTTAAAGTCACTGAATATCATATGGCTGACTTCATGGTTTGAGTCCCAAACCCAGCAGCTTGAAAATCATGCTGGGAGTGTGTGCATACGTTTCCCAAACCCCAAAATCCCAAGAGAAGAATGAAGGAGAAGGTGATTTCTCTCTCTCTCTCTATCTATCTATCTCTCCAGTGAGTGCATATTCTCTAGAACAAAATAAATAATAATAATAATAAGTTACTTTGAATGTTCTTATAAAGAAAAGAAATTGACAGAATTTTTGTACATAAAAAACTAATAACCTATGAAGTTTTACTAGAAGTTAGTAAGATACTATCAAGGAGTAAATATTTCGTATTAAGCATAATATCACAATAATTGTGGTCACAGAAAAATATTGGAATGCTTTCAGGATAGTCTTGAGTTAGTAACTAAAAGGTTTATCCAGCGAAGTGAACTTTAATTTAAGTTGTTACCTATTTCTCTATTAGAAAATATCAACATTATGTGGTAACCTCATTTATACCCTCAAACACATAAAGACATTTCCATATTTAGGTATTGTGTATAAATATTTTGGTATTGTATATTCATTAAAATTTTATTGAAACAATTTTAGGTATAAAATATTATTTTCTAGGAATTATAAAAAAAAATTTAACCAGATATTTATTTTTCTTCAGCCCTCAATTTCTCATGAATTTACAAGTGGCTTCACTGAACTCATAAATAGTTGTTGGCTCAATTAAATAAAATTGCAGTGTAGAAATGAGCCGATATTTTCCTCATTAACTCTGAGTACTTCTTTGCCATAGAAAAGCTGATATCCTGATAATTAGTTTTTTGCTAGAGTGACCTCAGAATCTTAAAATTCCCCTAATGATAAATTTTATTTATTTATTTATTGTTTTGATTTGTTTTTGCAAATTTTGTTTCCTTAACTTCATTGTCTTTAACACTCCTTACACTTCATCAGAAATTGATTAGAAATGGTAGCATGTTGATGAGGGTGTTTTAAATTGGTTTTCTTCCTAAAGCAGTCAAATATGTGGTACCCTGCCCAGAGGAAGCTGAGGAAATGGCAGAAAATTGCTCACTAAATACCTTTCTTTTGTATACTGGGCAGGGGCACCATGACTCTGTAAGGCCAGAGTCCAGACAGAGAGACTCTTGGCTGGCCTTCCAGCACACTCTCCCTCTGACCCTGACCTCTGAACTCTTCTTCATCCCAAGCCACGGTGTCCTCTTAATATGATTATGAAATCTTAAGTCTATTGTCCCCTGATAGTTCCTTATTAATGTTCTCTGTAAGTACTAACCAGCTCTATTATTTGGAAAACTATTGCTTCATGCCCAGAAAAGCAAAGTGACAGAATTATGAAACCTTTTCCTACAGGGATCTGAGGGCTGGCACCAACTGTCCTTTGTCCAGCAACTCCTTGCTGTCATGTTCCCATGTGTGTGAATTGTGTGCTTCCGCTCAGACCTCAGGTTTCACCTGGCAGAGATTGCTCTGTTCCAGAGCGCCACACGATTGCTGGGGTGGAATTGTGACAGACTATTGCTTTTTGTACCCTTCCAGGCCATCAGTTTGTTGATTTACTGATGATCTCTTTTGCCTGATGAGAATTTTGACTTCTTCCCAATGCTTCAATTGCCCTAAAAACTGCCTGTTTAAATCTGGTGATCAGAGGGACCAGCAGTTAGCGTAATGGCTATGTCACTGGAATCCCATGTAGTCGACCATGGTTCAAGTCCTGGACCTGGTGGCTTAAACTCACGCCGGCCGTGTGTGTGTCCATGTCCAAGATCCTGAGAGGAGAATGGAAGAGAAGGGATTGCTTTTCCTCATTAACTCTGAGTACTTCTTTGCCATAGAAAAGCTGATATCCTGATAATTAGTTTTTTGCTAGAGTGACCTCAGAATCTTAAAATTCCCCTAATGATAAATTTTATTTATTTATTTATTGTTTTGATTTGTTTTTGCAAATTTTGTTTCCTTAACTTCATTGTCTTTAACACTCCTTACACTTCATCAGAAATTGATTAGAAATGGTAGCATGTTGATGAGGGTGTTTTAAATTGGTTTTCTTCCTAAAGCAGTCAAATATGTGGTACCCTGCCCAGAGGAAGCTGAGGAAATGGCAGAAAATTGCTCACTAAATACCTTTCTTTTGTATACTGGGCAGGGGCACCATGACTCTGTAAGGCCAGAGTCCAGACAGAGAGACTCTTGGCTGGCCTTCCAGCACACTCTCCCTCTGACCCTGACCTCTGAACTCTTCTTCATCCCAAGCCACGGTGTCCTCTTAATATGATTATGAAATCTTAAGTCTATTGTCCCCTGATAGTTCCTTATTAATGTTCTCTGTAAGTACTAACCAGCTCTATTATTTGGAAAACTATTGCTTCATGCCCAGAAAAGCAAAGTGACAGAATTATGAAACCTTTTCCTACAGGGATCTGAGGGCTGGCACCAACTGTCCTTTGTCCAGCAACTCCTTGCTGTCATGTTCCCATGTGTGTGAATTGTGTGCTTCCGCTCAGACCTCAGGTTTCACCTGGCAGAGATTGCTCTGTTCCAGAGCGCCACACGATTGCTGGGGTGGAATTGTGACAGACTATTGCTTTTTGTACCCTTCCAGGCCATCAGTTTGTTGATTTACTGATGATCTCTTTTGCCTGATGAGAATTTTGACTTCTTCCCAATGCTTCAATTGCCCTAAAAACTGCCTGTTTAAATCTGGTGATCAGAGGGACCAGCAGTTAGCGTAATGGCTATGTCACTGGAATCCCATGTAGTCGACCATGGTTCAAGTCCTGGACCTGGTGGCTTAAACTCACGCCGGCCGTGTGTGTGTCCATGTCCAAGATCCTGAGAGGAGAATGGAAGAGAAGGGATTGCAGCATGGCCATGCCCCCTGGGGGGATGATTTCTAGCTTTCTGTCTCTCTATCTCTGTCTTTCTGGCGAGAGCGCGCATCCTACAGCAAAAACCTCTCCAAAAAAAGAAAGAAAAAAAAATCTGGTGCTCAGAAAGTGCTGAACCCAGATAGAATAGATCCACATTATATCCAGGAGGGAAGCCTGGCATGGTCACCACTGAGACCTGAAGATGGACAGAAACAAATAAGTGAAATTTTTAATGGTGCTTTTTTTTTTTTTTTTTGAGAGGTTTTTCACTATAGGGTTCGTGTGCTCGCCAGACAGACAGAGAGACAGAAAGCGAGAAATTACCCCCCAGAGGGGATGGCCATGCTGCAATCCCTTCTCCTCCATACTCCTCTTGGGATCTTGGGCACGCATGCACACGCGCCGGGTGTGGGTTTTAAACCACCGGTTCGGGGACGTGAACCGCGGTCGACTACATGGGAGTCCAGCGACATAGCCACTACGCTAACTGCTGGTTCCCAAGCTTTGAATGGTGTTTTAACTCTTCAGAGAAGTAAACCAAGTGGAGATACAAGCATTGAAGTTCAGGACCTATATCTGAGGTCCAGTTTAACCGTATAATTTTGTGATCTTCCTGGGGACATTTGATCAGCCTGAGCTGCAGTGTTCCTCTTTGTAAGCTATGACAAAAATGCAATATTTACCTCACCTGACTGAGATGAATAATAAGTATGTGAAATCATGAATGTCAAAAGTATTTTAACTATCTGGAGGTGCAACACATCCCAGTCCCCAGCTCTACATCAAGAGTCACACGATACAGCTCTTCAGTTAACTGCTGCTGGTAATCCTAACTAAATACTAGGTCTCTGGGAAAGTCATGGCTTGGTTTTTGTGCTTTTCTGTGCAAAAATGCATCATGACTTTCCTAGAAACCTGATAGTAAAATGAAGGAACAAACAGAAGACTCCCTCACCTTAAAGGATAAATGCAATATTGAAAGAGTATTTCAAAACAAAAAGATGAGCAAATATCCAAAAATGGAAAATAACTTCTACTGCATGAGGATAATTAGGTTATGGCCTGCAACTAAAAATGAAGTAAACCCAGGCTTGTCAATTGAAAAACTGGGGACCTGACTTCTCTTAATTCGATATATCTCATTTTGGAGGATGGATGTTTTGCAATTGTGAGTCTCTTTTCTTTCCATGAGGACTGTCAGTCATGATATACTCATTTATCAAGAAAAGGCATGGTGCTTTTAAAGGAAGACTGCATTTTAGGGGTCAGCAGGTGGCACTGGTTGAGGTGCTGGACTCCCACATGGCCAATCATGGTTCGAGTCCTAGACCTGGCAGCTTAATATTTACACCGGAGGCTTGCATGTGTATGCCCAAAATTTTGTGAGGAGAATGGAGAAGAGATTGCAATGTAGCCACCCTCCTGGAGGGGGTGATATCTTGCTTTCTGTCTCTCTGGCTCTCTCTGTATCTCCAGCAAGCTCACCCACTCTATAGCGAAAAAGTCCTAAAGAAAGAAAGACCACGTTTTGAGTCACATGATTTTATTAGACTAATACACAGCTCTACTTTCATTCAGTGCTTTTCTAGCTCCTTGCCTTTGTTCACATAAATGCTTTAGGAGAAACATAAATCCACTTACTTCTAGATGCACAGTCCTTCTCACCTTTTAGGATTATATCTAACGCCTTCAATCATGAAATCGTCTCCAGTTCTCTTCAACATTCCAGTTGATATAATCTCTCCCTCCTCTTTACTCTCATAACACTTGATCTCTTCAACTTAGAATAAATAAAACTTTTGACTTTGCAGACCAAGGATTTACTTACTTTCTATCACTCCCTTATCATACGTCCTTTGATAACAAATATTGGGTCATCGGGAAAATCGTGACGCATTTTGCATAGAAAAATAGAAAAATTCATCATGACTTTGCCAACAATCAAATACTTAGAAAATGCCTTCAGTATTGTAGAGGTTGAATAAATTTGTTTTAAATGCATAAGTTTATCAGACTATAGATCCTCCAGATTCTATTTTCCATGAATCACAAGATTATGCTGATTTTGTCAATGACAAAACCCAGTACACTGTAGCACACAAAGTAGGTGCTCAATGCTATTTCCTTGGTGAGTAAGTTAATGCACACCTGTTTTGCTCCATGGCGCTGCTTCATTTAGAGGACATTTCACTTAGGTTTGCAGAGAAGAGCCAGAAACTGAGATATGACACATCTTGGCAGGCCGTTAAGAACTGAGGAGAACAGCTGGAAGCATCGATGCTCAGCAATCACACAACAGCACTGAAACATGATGAAATGTGTCGTAAAAATGCTTCTTTTTAAATTCAGCAACATTTTATTTTGTCCTCCTGCTCATAGGCATTTACCTTCTTAATAAACTTTAACTTGTGTGCATATTAAGAACTAGAATTTTAAATGAAAGTGATTATTCAAAATCATATTAAATTTTACATGCTCTAAAATGCACCATAAAAGTTTATAAGTCAGTGGCTATCTCAGATTACACATGTGAGATGTTTGGAAGTCAGACATAATTACACAAAGCGTTGATGCTTAGTGTGCATGAGGTCTCTTTAAAAAGAAATATATGGCCTGACAAATGTGACATATATGTACAATAAAACTGCAGTTTACTGTAATGCTCTGGAAATGTGTTCGTCTCATTAACTGAATTATATGGGTAACTGAGAATTAAACAGAAGACATTTTTTTCCCCAAGAATCACTGACTGTTATGATTACACTGGACTACATAAATAACCTCCTAATTGATCCACTCATCTTTCACTCTTGGCTCCCTACTGTCTACATTACCTCACAACAGCCAGTGATCTTTTTAAGACATAAGACACAAGATTGCTTCTCAACTCATTAGAGTTGAAATTCAGAGTTTTACAGGCCTAGCATGTGGCCTAGTGGTTAAGAGAGTCACATCCCACATGGCCAACAGTGCAGTTCAAATCTTTGTCCCAGTGGCTTGAAAAACTTGCCAAGCACATTTGTGCCCCAAATCCTAACAGGATGGAGGAATGGAAGAAAACAGACTGAGGCATGAGTATGCTCTAAGGAGAGTTGCTTTCTCTCTGTTTCTATCTTTATTTATCTGTGCCTTTTAAGCAAGTACAGTGCACGTGGTGTGTTTTAAGCCACCAGGTCCGGGACGCGAACCGCGGTCAACTACGTGGGAGTCCAGCGACATAGCCATTACACTAACTGCTGGTCCCCAGATTAATGGAGTTTTTTAATAAACATTTATAACTCACTACTGTATCCATGTTTCTGAGACACCACAGCACATTGCTAAGAACAAACCATTCGTTCATTTATTTGGTAGCATTCTTCATGTTTTCACTATGTGTATGGCACTATCACAGATGTGAGAGAGGTGAAAATAAATAATCGCAGTTCTACTTGTCAAAGATATTCACCCTTCACTAGAAGGACAGACAAGTGCACAGCTAACTTAATTATGGAGTAAGAAATTCTGTAGAAGCAAAGATAATCTGCTGTTGGAGGATAAGGGAGAATCAGTAATAGAAACTTTAGAGTGGAAGTGCCATTTGCCCCAGGCCTTAAGACATGGCTGGAGACTGGCCAAGTAGAGAGGAGAGGGAGTCTTCTAATTTGAGGAAATTGTAATAGCAATGGCCTAGAGGAAGTAAAGATGACATAGTCTGTCAGAGCCATGATGAAAACGAAGTTGTGGAATGTAGGGTGTGCTGGGACAGATAATGTCTAATAAAAAGTAGGGAAAAAATGCATATTATCTCAAGCACTTAGGAGTTTTAATTTCTTATAATTTTTTAAAATATATATTTGCAGGAAGACAGGAGGTTTATCATGGTAATGTTTAAAATGTAGAAATGAAGTTTAAAATTTGAAAGTTCAGGCTCTTGGGGTACAAAGTAGTGACTCAAGGCAGCAGATAAAATGCTGCACTATACCTCATTTCCCTATTTCCTATGGGTGAGCAGTCAATCTAGCTGGCAGCACCTGGTGATAAAAATTATTTGCATTGCATAAGGAATGCCCACAATGTGATCCTGCCCTCTACACCCTACATTGGCTTACGATTCCTATCTAATCTGGAATCAGTAAATTACTTCCTGTGAGTGAAATTAGGCTCAGTGTCTGTGAAAATAAAATTTTACTGGAACATAGCCATTCTTATTCATTTTTATATTGTTTACAGATGCTTTCACACTACAATGGTAGTGTCAAGTGTTTGTGACAGAGAACCATATGCACTGTAACCCTATGATATTTACTATCTGGTCCTTTACAGAAGAAGAAATTGTCAACCATTGATCTAGCTTGTGAGTAAACTTTTTCTCTAAAAAGTCCAATGAAAATTCATTATCTGAGAGGAGTAATGCATTAAGCGACAGTCACTGCTTGATACACTAGCACACTCTATAGTGTGGTAAGTAAAAGCACAAGTTTTGGAACCATCATACATGGGTTCATATCCTGCTCTGTAGTTTATCCCTTGTGTAAGTGATTTGGGAAGATTTTATAAAGTTTGTCAAGTTTTAGACAGGGTCATAGGTTCAGCTGTAAAGATCATTCATTACACAACTCCAGAAGCAATATTCATCACATGGTCTATATGCATGATGACTGTAGGATTATGCAATGTGCAACTTGTGTGCCCCTATTTGGTTTATTTGTTTCCTAATAAAACCAGTAATAACTATTACTATGTTATTGTATTACCTAACATTCTTACAGGAACCTGTAAGTAATAGCTCTTACTGGCTTTAAGAACATTCTTATAAGAATGATGGGAAAGAGGTCAGCAGATGGCACAGTGGTTATATCACTGGACTCTCACATAGCCAACCATGGTTCATGTCCCGGACCCAGTGACTTGAAACTCATGCTGGGTGCATGTGTGTGCATGCCCAGAATCCCAAGAGGAGGATGAAAGAGAGGGGATTGCAGGGTGGCCATCTCCCATGCAGGGGTGATTTCTCAATTTCCTCTCACTGCGTCTCTCCCTCTTTGGCAAGTGCATGCACTGTAAGGCTAAACCCTCTACCAATATATATGTGTGTGTATGTATACATATTTGTATATATATATATATATACAAATTATATAAAAATTAGGTAATATAATACAATGATCACACAGGGCCTAGCACAGAGTATGTACTCAGTAAATAAAGTTATTATAGCCAATTGCTAATTGTCCTCAAATCGTCCTCTTCCTTTCTTCCCTTCAAATTGTTTCAGTTGGACACAAAATCGTCTTGTTAGGGTCCATATTTCCTTGTTTCCATTACAGATAGGAAAGATATGTAATTAAACTTGAGAAAGTAATATGAGTAGAAGGGTTAAGTACAATCTCCAAATAACCTCTGACAGATCACTCACTTTTTGTGGAGTTTTGTACTTTCTCCTTCTCACAGAGCATGCCAGAAAGTATAGCAGAAAACCAAGACGACACCCTAGGGAGATGAAAAAAAATGGAAGAAATCTGGCTCCATGCCAGACTACACAGAACAAACTTATATGTGAGAGAAAAGTAAACACTCATCTTATTAGAAAAAAAAAAACACCGATCTTATTTAAGTCATCATATTTTAATAGCTATCAATGCACATACAATTAACACACAGTAACCTGCACCTATTTATCATGTTTTGACTTAGGTGTATGTCTGTGAAATCATGACCATAATCGTGGCAAGGAATAAATCCATAACCCCCAAAGTTTTCTTGAGCTCCTTATCTATCCTTCCTTTCTGTCCCACTCCTTATCACCCCCAATCACCAGGCAGCTACTGTGTTTTATAGTCTTTTTGTCAGGGTACCTTAGCCTTTATCTAAACTATGCAGATAGTATTAGTTATTACCATGAGTTTTTGTGTCAGTTCCCATAGAAATTCTTGGCAAATGGCCCAGGTGATGTATGTATTTTAATAGGATAGGGAAGGAGAAGAAGGGAGAAGGAACAAATCTGTAAAGCACAAAGCCCTGAGAGGGAGGGAAGCAGTGGTTTGCCATGAGTGGTCTAAGCTGTCAGAGACTACTACTTGACTTATTATAAATTGAGGGTGGGGGTCTATATCTCATCATTCACTGAATCCTAGTGCCTACAACAGTGTCCTGCCATCACTGGGAACTCACATGAATGCTAAATGGATGAGTGAATGAGGGACAGGCAACATAAAAGGAGAGGAGGAAAAGTCAGCAATTGAAGTCATTTCATAATTATTCATTGAGCTTCCCATGATTGTCAAAAGACCAAAGATCCACAGCATATTTTAGACATTTTGCTTCAAAGCAAGGAAAGAAATAAATGTGTTTAGGTATAGCAATTTTGAGAAAAACATCTTTGATCTTCTGAAATATTTGGTGAAGGAGAACAAAAGTATGAAAATACTCAATGTTACGAAAACCCTCAGGAGAGGAACATTTTTATTTGACATTTCAGAGCTATCGCTGGTTATATCTCTTTCAACTCCTGATCTCCAGCTTAGGAGCAAATAACAAAACATAATAAAAATGATAAAGAATGAACGGAATGAGTAATGTACCAGAGCAAAGGGGAAGGGCAGGAAAATGGTGAACAGGAACAGAAAAATCCCACCAGCCTGATCTACAAAGGGCCTGGGCCCCTGCACTTTTTTCCCTTTTCCTCATTTGATGTTCATTAAAAGCTCAATCTGAAATCATTCATCACTCGGTCAACCACCTCCTACGCTAGGAGTAGGAGCAAAATGATAAATATGGCACCAACAATTAGGACCTTCATAGGAGGAGACAGTCATGTAAACACACAAATAGAGAAAACACATATCCCAAGTTGCTTAGGATAATTCCAATTTTCAAAACGTATTGGATCGATGTAATTTTTGCTAGGATATTTTCAGTTCCTGAAGAGTCCCAAGTTGGATGATAAGAACTATGACATAATTCTTAATGGAATCTCAAAGAACAGGGTTAAGTCTACCTGAGGAGGTCAGGAAAGATTTCATTCAGAGGAAATGTTTGAAACGAACATGAAATTTAAGTAGCGGTGAGCCAGGAAAGTAAAGGCAGGGTCAGGCACAGAAGGAGCACTGTGAGCTGAGCTTCTGGGTCATGAGCAAGCATAGCACTTTCAGATAAAAAAGAGGATGGTGAAGATGGAGGAAGCATAAGAGACGCAAAATGTGCATTAAAAATTTATGGACAATGGAGTATAATAGATTAAGGAATCAAAAAAGAATTTCTGACAATCCAGGTGACTTAGTGAGCACAGCTAATTAGTGGGGTCCATCCTCCTAACCTGTGATTCTTCAGATGAAGCCATGAGATCAGGTGTAAGAGCAAGACAATGCTTGTGACAATGATTCAACATTTCACAGGGGTGCAACAACAACGAAAGCACAATATCCTGAAGGCACAAAGTGGCAAGAAAGCTTTTAATACAATAAAATATTTCTTCAAGCTGGGTAAATGGAGAAGTAGGGTCAGGAAGGATGGAAGAAGGAAGTGTAGGGGAAAATAGAGTAAGAACTGAATAACTAGATCAGTGACCTCAATATTGTATATAAGAATCATTTAACATCTTTATTGAAAGTATAGTTGATTGCAATTCGCTCCTAGAATTCTGATGTAGAACATCTGGTGTGAGTCCCAAGAATCATCTTAAAGGGATGGATATGGCTGAAATGAAGCAAAGACTGAGTGGCCATAGATCATGAAAATCAATGCAGTTAAATATTCTGTCTCTTTGAAAATTCACATTCCTCAGCTGCTTTCTTATTGCTTTAGTTCATTGTTTGGTTCATTCCTTTTCTCAATCACTTGCTCATGGAAAAACAAAGACTCCAGAGATTTCAGTTCACTTACTAGCCTCAACAAGTTGTTTATTCATTTTGCCATCTGTAAAATGGGAATAAAAACACCTATGCTCTAGGAAGGTTGTAGTAAAGGATATCATATATGCAATGGGCCCTAGATAGAAACAGAAATATGAAAGGTGTTCAAAAACTTCGTGGAATGTGCATATACTGAAAAGACTGTGTATAGGGATTTCAAAATATTTTGCAACCAAAATAAACTTGTACTTTAACTCCATTTTTCCACAAACTTTTTGAAGTCCCATTGTATAGTAATCACTTGAAAAATATCAGTTTTGTGCATTATCATCTTACTATAAATCTTTTTTAAAAGATTTTGGCCATAGGGCATGTGCGCTCACTAGAGAGAGACAGAGACAGTAGACAGAAAAGTGAGAAATCCCTCTCCCCCAGGTGAGATGGCCATGCTACAATCCCTTCTCCTCCATTCTCCTCCTGGAATTTTGTATGATTTTCAAGCCACCAGGTCCATGACTCAACCCATGATCAACCATGTGGGAGTTCAGTGCCTTAATCACCACATCATCTGCTGGCCCCACTATATATTAATCTTTAGAAATGTTGAGAAGGCTGTTCTGCATGTGGATTTAATAAGATGGAGCTTTGTCTTAAGTACCTGAAGACTGCAGGTGATGTTGATACCCAGTTAGAATAGGGGAGCATCTAAGGAGAACAAAATGCTAAACTGAAAGTATACTGGATTAGTGTAGAATCATAAAATATTTACATCAGGGGGTGTTTAGAGGTCATCTAGTCCAAATATCATTTATTGGTTAGAAAACATGTGAAAGGAAGTTAGGTCTTTTATCCCAGATCACAGAGTGAAGTGGTAGAAGTTACCAGTAGTTTTGACTGTCAAGCATAGTTCTCCTCACTTCTCCTTCTACCTTGCTTGTTGCTCACATACCCATCCATTGATTCATTCATATCATTATTCAATATATACATGTTATTTAGTACTAATATATACCAGACACTATTCAAGATAATAGAAAACCTACCCCCAAA
This sequence comes from Tupaia belangeri chinensis, assembly GCF_000334495.1. Classification (NCBI taxonomy): domain Eukaryota; kingdom Metazoa; phylum Chordata; class Mammalia; order Scandentia; family Tupaiidae; genus Tupaia; species Tupaia belangeri. The sequence goes on from NW_006159758.1 coordinate 584,886, forward strand.
GTAACCAATAATCTAATAATATTAGCTAAAAGTTGTTAAGATTAGAGCCAGCATGTGCATGGTGGTTAAGGCACTGGACTCCCACATGGTTGACCGTAGTTCAAATGCTAGACCTGGTAGCTTGCTCTCTCACTTTCTCTCTCTCTCTCCCTCTATCTCCCTCTGGTGTGTATATGAACTCTATAGCAATTTAATAATACAAATACATAAAATTAAATAAATAGCTCTAAAAAAATCAAGATTCTATGATGTATGAAAGACTATTTTAAATACTTTGCTTATATTAACTCTTTAATTCCCATGACAACTCTATGAGATAATGTGTTATCTCCATTTCACAGAGGAATTAAATAAACTGCTCAAGATCATATAGATATTAAGTGGTAAAATCAGGCTATCACCTTAACCTGCACCTTAACCACTATATTGTACTACCTCTCAGAAAGGGAAAACATGCAATAAAGTAGACAGGAAGATGATAAAATAAATAAAAACAGTGACAGCACTGAGATGGAAATGAAATTAGAGGATAATAATGAAGAGAAGGATTGGAATCTAATCTGAGGCTGTGAGAACTTCTCTGCTTTGCAACAATGAGAAAGCCAAAAGGATTGGAAGGCAATGAAGTAAAGAATATAGGAATTATGTTCACCCACAGAGACCACCATGTGTGAGAAGGCCCAGCTTGTAAGAGCCTGGCATATTCCTGCAAAGAAGGGAAAGTCAGTGTGACTAGGACATAGAGGGAAAAGACAAGAATGAGAGAAGACTTAGTCAGAGAGAAAGGCAATGTCCAGATGGTGCAGTGTGTTGGGCCACATCAGGAAAATTTAATTTCATTATAAGCAAGAAGGGAAGTCACTGAAGCATTATAACCTGGGATCATGGTTTCTGTTTTTTACATCTTTACTCTTTTTTCCTGATTATGCATGAAAAATGTTGTATTGTGAATAAAAATGAGAGTCAAATTGACTGACTGTTTCTAACATTACTAATAGCGAAGGTATTTTTCCCCCCAACTCGATTGCTTCTTTATTATTACAGTGAAGGACCTGGGCCTCACAGAAATAATAAGCAGTAATGCAGAGCTAAACATATCTCAGAATTTTGTCAGTTTTTATGCCAATAAAAACATTACTCTACCACCCACACGACTGCTATTCAAAATCAAAAGGTCAACCTTAAGTGTATTTTTAGAAAACCCAAGCCTAAATGAAATAAAGCATTCAGCTAGAATTTTTTCTCAGCTTATAGTTTCCTTGCTCATATTTTACAAAAATGAATTATTTCTACCTTTAAGAGAAATATGGTCTTGAAAAACAAATGTGTTCTATTAGTGATCAATCTCAAGCAGAAAATATGTATCAGACTAAAAAAAAAAAAATAGATTCACCTCTGACATACAGAGCTGTTAAAAGCAGGAGAGGAATGAAATGGAAAGGAAATGTTTCCAGGAATTCTTGTCATGCTTTCATTAGAAGAATAAACCATAAGTAACTGTATTAGACCAGACTGGAGTCTAGGTCTGTATCTGGGATCAAGGAGGATAAAAATGATAATTTGGACTCAGTTCAAGGTTTACTCCCAGGCGACTAACAAGTCATGCAAAGGAAACTTAGGAGACACTGATAAGAGTGGAATAACGTGGTCCCTGTTGACCTCTTGTGCCTGAGAGAGAAGAGCTTCCAGCTCAGTGGTATGTCAAGCTTTTACAAAGTGGATAGCCACCGTGCAAAGACTCATGAACCCTAGGCTTACATTAGCACCAAAAACAATTTTTTTTTATTTATAAGACTATATTTTTTTTCCTTCTTCCCTTTTTTTTTTTTTTTGTTTTGTCTTTAAAGTTTCTTTATGTCTTTCTCCCCTGGTAGAGTCTTGCCACCCCTTTCAGTCAAGATCATGGTGTGCCCAACATGTACAAGGTTGACCTGACACTGAAATCCAGGGCCTTCCCATCTAGCTCCACCACTGCTCAGATATGCCCTACTGACGGATCATGGCTAAGCCAGACCATAATTTTTTCTAGCTAAGCAAGTCTTGACACCATAAACTGAATATTTAAGTCATGGGTCTAACATTTTTAGTCTGGTAGGACCAGAGCAATCTCTCTTTATCTAAGCCTTCACTGCAAAAACTTAGGCATTTTACTTAAGTACATAGAGACACTTTGTATAGTTAGCTAAGCATAGCCTACCATTGTAGCCTATCTTAAATAAAATGGTGATTTACTCCTCATACCTGGCATTAGATGCTCTACTGTTTATGGAAGTGATAGTTTGAATGTATCAGTATAAGCACAAAGGGTGTATTAGCACTTGTCTTGTTCCATATCCCAAATGAAATGTTTAAAAATAACAGATGATGGTTAATTTAATTCAAAATGTAAGGCAAGAAATAACACTAAAATGGGAATATTATAGTTTCTGTATTAGCTAGAAAGTGTTCTCATAATCATTTTATAAATAATTTCTGACATGTATATGTAAATTTCAAGATTGAAGCCATGAATTTGAACATTCTAGGTTCCCATGGGCTCAAAATTAATGCTATGCTAACCAGCCCAGGCACTGGATATTCCACATTTATTCAATCCCGCTATCGGTGCAAAGAACCCTTTTGCCTTTGAGAGTATGTGGAGCTAAACTACAGAAGGCATCATTCTATTTATTGTTTGTTTGTGTTTACATTTTGTTTTGCTTTGTTTTGTATTTCACAGAATGATATGGGAACAATCAGTTTTGGAAAATAAACCTAAGATATATATCTTAAATTGCTTTTGTTGAACATCGCAAGATTAAATGCTGTCACAAATAAGTTTATATCGAGACAGAGGTATAATTATAGTTTTTGATCTATTACAGGTTATGTCTACACAAGAACATCAGAGCTGCACTAGACAGAAAGAATATCTTTCACAATTGTTCCTCTATCTACAGACTAAACAAAGGTAAGCATATTTAACATTGGAGTAGAGATTTATAGCTTATAAAGTGCTTATATATATATGTATATATATATTTATACCAAGTTATTTGACACAACATTTTATGGAAGTAGAAACTGATGCCCAAAATGGTTAACTGGCTTGATCAACATCACCCAGTTAATAAATTAAATGGCAAAATTCAAACGTAGGTGTTCCTTCCATATTCTCAAGTGTGGGTGCTCAGTTACATGCATGAAGTACTGTATTCTGTGGGATAGCAACTAAGGATGGTCTGCCAACACTTTCATGAGTGCAGTTCCCTGACATTATTTTCTCATAGCGAGGTTGATACACATTATCAAATAAATATTTAATCTCATACTTCATGGACAGTCTTTGCATGATTTATTTACATACCAACACATGCAAAATATATTATCATGTTTTCTAAACTAATGAGCCTATGAAGAGATTTATCTTTTTATTTTTAATGCTGATATTGGTTGATCTATGTATAATATAATTTCTAAATATTAGTAATTGCTATGATTTTATGTCCTAGAATGAAAACTTGAGGGAAGTGGTAGTTTTTCATGCCTATAAAAAATGTATTTATGGTATGGATTAGGTTTACACCATCGATGGGTATACCACATAGAACCATATAAATTTGTTCTCCATTATAAAATGAATGTAAAGAATGGTTGTCTAGAAGTTTCTCAGTGGCAAGCATTTATATGTATATCAAAATTCATTGCAAAAATTGCTAGCCTCCTCTAACATTGAGCAGTTCTAGAAGTATCAATTCCAATCTTCAACTTTACACTTGTTATAAATGAATTGCTTTGCCCAGTACTCATACACTGCTCCGTGACTATTTCATTGGTTATTTGTTGATTCTGCAACCCAAGATCCAGGCATCACTATTTCTCTCTAATTTTAAAGGGATTTTAGGCAAGAGAATAACATCATAAGAAAGACGTTATCTAGATATTTTCATAATATAATTTTTGATAGTCAATATGGATATTTTATTGACTTAATTTTTTAAAATAATTATCTGTTTGACTTCATTATTATTTTATTATTTTTTAAAATTTGACAGAAAGAGAGAGATAGGAGGAAGTGAGAAAGCAAACTTCCAGGTCCAGGACTTAAACTGTTGTCAGCTATGTGGGAGCCCAGTGCCTTAATAACCATCACATCACCTGCTGGACCCAGATGAACTTAATTTTTTTAAATTTATGTGGGGTTATGTATTATCAGAAGCATGAGATTTAATAGTATCATTACTCCCAAAAAGAGGCATTTGTTTTTATAATTTGATGTGGAACAATAAATTTTGCTCTACAAAATAAACAGCAATTACCAAGCTTCATGTCTAGCAACTTACTAGTAAATTCTGGAAGACCACAGAATTTCCTCAGGGTAAAATATCAGTGCTGCTTATGCAAAATGCAGACATAACAGTCTATTGGAAAGTATTATGAGCTGTATAGCTTTGAAGCTGGTATGTTTGTTGTGTGTTTTTATTTTCCCTATATAGTTTTAAAGATGAATCTTGTAGATCGGAGACTCTAAGTGAGTTAGGCATAAATAATTTATATTCATCTAAGTTGAATGTCTGACTCTGCATGTTAAGTGCTGCAAGTATCAGGACTAGACATGTGCTTCATTTTCATTTTCTGGGGTGATTTTTTTATGGCTGAATATATCTGTGGATATTTCTGCATGATTGCTTACAATGGGCTCACTTATTCCCCATTTAAACTTGCTCAAATAAGTTAGCTTAATGCTTTGCTATACTGAAATTTATATTAATCCTGAAGGGCCATATTGAATTATAGCATGTTTTATGATTGTTTTATCTTTAGAACACTATGGGGAGGAGACTTTGGGTCATAATGAAGTTCTAATTTGCATAATTAAGTACCTTTTGTTTCCTTTGTGCCTATCATATTCAAGTATAATTTTATTTATCTGACCACTAGAACATTTCTTTTGAGAAGAACTCTTGATATCATGAAATTGTTTCAAAACAGCATCATAACAGATGCACAGCAAAAGTCAAAGAAGAACATTTTCAAATTAAAATTTGGTGGGATATGAATGTTGCCTTCTATTATTCCTCCCTCCTTTGAAGCTACTTTTCTGCTTTTATCTAGCATAGGATAGTATGGAAAATTTGCAATAGGGAAATCACTAAAACTAGTAGTGTTTTTATCCCTTAGTATTTCTTATTTGCATATTAAAAAATTATCTTCTTCAATGACATGCAGATATCAAAAAGGGTGCATGCAATGGTAAAATCCAGTTCTCTATAATGATGACCCACATGGGATGGTCATGGGTTTTCATCTGGAAGACCACTAAGGGCACTGTGGGCACATCCTTGCTCATAATCTCGGGCTGGTTGAGGCTAGGGGTGGATTATGACATCAAGACCCTGTCAAAGGTGCTGTCTCTCTCTCTCTCTCTCTATCTCTTGTTCATGGAACAAAGAAAAAGAAAAACTTTTTTTTTTTTTGGAGAGGTTTTTTCGCTATAGGGTGCGTGCACTCGCCAGACGGACAGAGAGAGACATAGAGACAGAAAGCGAGAAATCTCCCCCCAGGGGGGATGGTCACGCTGCAATCCCTTCTCCTCCATTCTCCTCTCGGGATCTTGGGCATGCACGCACACGCGCCCGGCGTGAGTTGTAAGCCACCGGGTCCGGGACGTGAACCGCGGTCGACTACGTGGGAGTCCAGCGACATAGCCATTACGCTAACTGCTGATTCCCCCAAAAAAGAAAAACTTTTGAAAATAATTATTTAAAAAAAGAAAACGGTGAGGAGAGGCCAGCAGATGGTGTAGCAGTTGTGTTGCTGGCCTCCTAGAGGACCAACCACGGCTTGAGTTCTGGACTTCGTGGCTTGAAAAAGATCACACCAGGTGCGTGTGAGTGCATGCTGACGATCTGGAGATCCCAGATGAGAACAGAGCAGAAAAGTATGCAGTGTGGCCATCCTGCCGGGGGGGTGATTTCTCACTTTCCTTCTCACTGTTTCTCTCTTTTTCCAGCAAGGGCACATGTCCTAAGGCAAAAACCTCTTAAAAAAAAAAAAGTGAGGAAAAAAGAATTTTGCTGGATTACTATAGTTTTTTATTCGTTGAACATTTTTTTTTGTTTTTCTTTAAAAAAAAAAACTGTTAAGACTATAGAGTAGATTTACAAGTTTTAAGACATTGAGAGCAAATCCAAGAACTACTACAAGTTTACCCCTTTAGATTTAAAAAATAATTGTTTTTAAAATACATTTTTAAAATTTGTTTTTTATTTCTTCATGAAGAAGAGAGACATTCTTCCTATATAGGATCTTCATGCTGCAATCCACCCCACCTCCAGTCAGCTAGAATCATGGGCATGAACACATATGTATATAGGTACGTTTTTGTGCAGAAAGGCCCCAGGATGTGAATCTGAGACCTTCCCATATGCTCTCAGCATTGTGATGTGTTGTGTTATCACTGCAACACCATGGTCTACTGCTAGCTTTATTTTTAACCTCAGGTGCAGAGATTTGATGAACTCACATTTCACAGGTCATGGTACTGACATTAGTGTCTTCGTAAGGCTGTTCTCTCAGCTTATTATTTTTTCTTCTTTTCTTTTAATCTGTTCTATATTCTTCTTACCTATTCCACAGTGTACATAGTTCCCTAGAGGTAACATGAGGGGAAAAAATATCAAAATTTGACCCCATAAACTTTCAGTGATCCTGAATAGGTGAAGGGAAAAATGAAAGGAAAAAGATGGACAGGAATGATTCAGAAAAGAAAAAGAACCATCTGATTAATCAAGTACTCATTTATGGAAAACAGATAAATACTTGATAATAATATTACTATCACTTAAAATGTATGGACCTTGTGCAATCTACTACTGTCAGTTTTGTCTGTTCATGTGAAAAATCTTGTTGTACTCATGTTTGCTTTATCTTTCTTTAGGTCTCTTATGCACATCAATAACAATACCTACAAAACATGTTCCTGTGTCTTCCTTCTCTCCAATCTCCTGTCTGACCTTGTCCAAAACACCATCTTTCCTCACTTGGATTGTAGGGATAGTATCTTTCTTTTCTTTCTTTACCACAGGGCGTGTGTACTCACCTGCAAGAAATAGAGCAAAAGTGAAAAATCAACCCTAGGGTGGGTGGTTACACCACATTCCCTTCTCCATTCTCCTCCTGGGATTTGGGGCATGCGTACATGATGCCCAGCATGATTTTCAAGCCAACAGGTCTGGAACTTGAATGATGGTTGGCCATGTGGGAGTCTAGCACGGGATAGTATCTTTCTTTTCTTTCTTTACCACAGGGCGTGTGTACTCACCTGCAAGAAATAGAGCAAAAGTGAAAAATCAACCCTAGGGTGGGTGGTTACACCACATTCCCTTCTCCATTCTCCTCCTGGGATTTGGGGCATGCGTACATGATGCCCAGCATGATTTTCAAGCCAACAGGTCTGGAACTTGAATGATGGTTGGCCATGTGGGAGTCTAGCACCTTAACCACCATGGCACCTGCTGGCCTCAGTTTTTCTTCTCATCTCTCTGCTTCTGTGCTTGAAATATATGACTGCCATTTGTCCTTTTCCTTCCAATCTCAAGACTTTTGCATGTATTTTCCATTCTTTCTAGAAAGTCTTTCTCATTGTCACTTATTTTACTACATTATATCACTAAGTTATCAGCTCAAAAATCACCTTCCTGTAGATGATATCTATATGCACCTACTGTAACAAAATACCACAGCAAGAGAGCATTGTTTAACAAGTGTCCTTCTTGCAGTTCTGGAGGCTGAGAAGTCCAAGACCAAGGTGTCAGCAGATTCAGTGTTTAGTTGAAGGCCCATTTCATGGCTCACAGATTGTGGTATTTCTATTACAATTTATGAACCTAAATTGACACATCATGATCATCCAAAATCTGTAGTTTACATTAGAGTTCTTTCTTAGATTCTGACATATATCTAAAAGTACAGTATCATACAGAATAGTTTCATTGCCCTAAAAACTCTCTAATCTCTGCCAGTTAATGCCTCTTTTCCCCTTACCTCTGGCAGTCACTGATATTTCTACTGTCTCCAAAGTTTTGCCTTTTCCAGAATTTCATACAGTTGGAAACATGTCTTTCTAATATTTTTATTGTTTTTCAGTGTTTTGGTTACAAAATACCATAAGTTTGGAGAGGTCTGCCTCTGTTATTTTCCCCAAAAGTCTTATTATTTTTTAATGTGAAATTTTGTAGAATAAATTATTTTTTAGAAATGTGAACATTGAGTTTTAATAGAAAAAATGCTTAACTAAGTTTAATCCATTAAACATTTTTGGATCTCTGCAGCTGGCAGGTGCTGTGGTGGTTAACGGTACTGGACTCCCAATGACCAACCATGGTTCAAGTCCTGGATCTGATGGCTTCCTTTCTCACTCTCTTTCTCTCTCTCTTACTCTGTCACTCTCTAGTCAAATTAAAATAAGTAAATAAATAAAATAAATAAGTTAAATAAAAATGATTCTTTTAAAAAAGGCATTTTTGGATCTCAACATTATAAGAGTTAGCCTACTCTAATTTAAATAGGGTGTTTTGAAGCATTTTTATTAGATTTCGTGCAACATAGTAGTTATGTGACCAAGAGCAAATCTCTAAATCTTAATTACTTTATCTGTCAAACAGACGTAATAGGTTTCTATGAGTATTCAATGAAACTAGCTATGTTGCACGCTTGGTTCAACACTGTGCACAGTAGTCACTCACGTTTCAACTGCAATTTTTATCATTGGCTTTGAGATCAGACATGCCAGAATTCTGTGACCTTATATCTGTACAACCAAAGGAATTTTTTAACCTTTTAAAGCATCAGTTCTTCATCTGTAATGCAGAATTCATATTTTAATCTCATCATTCCTGGCCGAATCCAGTCAGATCATATATGCAAAACTAGTAATGTGTACTAAATCAGAATTAAATAGAAAAAACATTTAAATAGTTTTTCAGGAAAAGCAGCTATGCTTTTTAAAAATAGGGTGCTATCTGTTTTAAAAGTTTATTTATTTTTCCCATGAGAAAAAGAGACAGGGAGAGAGAGAGTCAGAGAGACAGGCACTCCCAATGAGGTCCTCATACCACCATCCTCTTGCCAACTTAGCCAGCCTGAATCACAGTGCACTTGTGCATGCCTGGTGTGTATAGGGAGACCTTGGAACACAAACCTGGGACCTTCCCTTGTGGGTCCAGATGCATCACTGCTGAGCCACCATCTGGCCCTTATACATAAGTTTTTAGTGTTTTTTCAAGTTGCATCTCATAGGTAACTACTATACTTGCATATATGTCAGATTGGTTCCAGGAGTTAACAGTGAGAAGGGAATGTGTCTATTAAAAAGGGGCAGCTATAGTTTATTACAATTCTTTCTGTATTTCATTGTACTCAATTCAATAGAGAGGTAAGACAAATGACATACATAAAAATGAATTCTATATTTTGAGAATTAAGCAATAAAAAAGGGAATAAAGCAACTGGAAGAACTAACATGTGAGTATTTATCAGTTATTGGGCTGTAGAAAGACTGTCTGAACATAATATTATAGAAGGGAGTCATATAAGGAAAGCTTAACAAATATGATGTTCTAAAATTGTAAAACTTTTACACAAATGTTCACTTCCTCAAACTGTTTCCCAAAAGGCAAACAACCAACTAGGTAAAATATGAGTAACAAATATATCAAACAAAGGATTCATAGGATTTCTAGTTTATTCTGGTGACATATTTTCAATAAGAAAAAAAAATAAGAAACATCCATGTAGAAAGACTGGTAAAGAAAAGATACAAATAATTCATTGTACAAATATTTACTAAGCACTTAGTATATGCTAGACCAAATCTAAGTGGGGAGGATTAATTCAGGAATTAATAAGATAGTCACACTTCCTTACTTCAGGAAGCTTCTATTGTAAAGAAAAGACAGACAGAAGAAAAGCAAACAGGAGGCAATTACATAAATAAGCAACATACTTTCAGGTAATAAACAAATGTTACAAGGAAGTAGGAGAGGTGATTGTAGAATAATGGGAGAAGAGGCAATTTTGGATGGAGGAGCACATTGAAACTTCTCTGAGAAGTTAACATTTGAACAGAACAAAATACAATGATAAACAGACTTGCTAAGATTTGAAGGCAGGAATATATGCAGGTAGAGAAAGCCAGTAGCATGATCAAGGTCCTTGAACTGGAAACAAACTTTGCATAGTATGAGACAACAAGCTTCATGCGGCTAGAGCAACGTAATATTGGGTGTCAGAAAAGTCATGACATGTTTTTTTATGCAAACGTGCATCATGACTTTTCTGATGACCCAGTATAAGTAGTTGGAAAGAGT
>NW_006159758.1:595504-617939 GCF_000334495.1 Tupaia belangeri chinensis
AAGGTCCAGGTTGTGTAGGGTCTGGAAGCAACTGAGACAATGAATATATTTATAACTTTACATCATAAATAGTGGTACATATATAGGTTAAAAATACAATAAAAATAATTTGACCTATTAAAATTTCAAGGACTTCATGATAATATACACTGATGGAGAGAACAGTGAGGAACTAATAATATTCTCGGATCTCCCAGTAGAAGTGAAAATGAGTATACCACCTTACTAAGGAGCAATCAGGTAACTATATCTGGAGGCTTAATACATATTCATAATATTGGACCTGGTCATTCCAATTCTGGGAATTGATGTGAATAAAATAATTGAATAAATGTATGTATATCCACCCACAATCATATATTAATCTAAATAATACAGTTGATCATTCCATTACAATAACACAGAATAATACAGAGAAATAAAATTATATGTTAAATATTTCTTCATGAAATATAAAATATTCAAACTATTATGTTAAGAGAAAAAAGAAGTATACAAAAAGCATGCCACAACTTTATGAAAGCACAAAGGAAAGTAAGCACGAGCATTGAAATGTAACCAATGATTATCACTGGGTTGGAGAATTATTCTTTGGTTTTGACTTTCTTCTTTACATGCTCTGTGCTTTCCAATTTTTGCCCAGTGGCAATATATCACTTTTTTATTCAGGATAACTGGCAAATGTTAAAAATTCTGTATACAAAAACTTATGATTTTTGCAAAAGTGTGTTATCCCCCTAGCAAATTGCATGTACAGCTTGTTTCAACTAAAACAAGGAAGTACAGTGCTCTCTGAATATATGTTTGCAAAAAATCATCACAGAACTATGGAACGCCACTGGTTAAAGACTACTGGTTATGGACATTTAGTCAAAACACCTTGTTTTAAAGATGAGGAAATTAATACCCAAAAAGGATATGTGACCTGCCAAAGACCCAGCAATGAGTCAGTGGCAAGAACCGGATTAAACCTGAATGTCTTTCTTCTTGGCTAGTTCCCAGTATCCCAGAACATCTCTTTAAACTTAACAGCAGCATTGCCAATATTCTGGGCAAAGGGCATTTGTCAGAAAAGAGAATAAATAGAGAAGGAAATTTCTAATATGTAGGAAAGAAATTTGCCTCCAGTGAAGGACGAGCAACAATGACAAAGAAGCTATTGATTGGCAATGTGACCATTTGTGGACAGAACTAAGTGCCAAGAAGAAAAAATGAATCACTGAAAATCAGGAGATAGTGGGCTGGGTTGTCCACCAAGCCTCGTAGTTAAAGGGAACAAGATGCACATGGCTGATGGAGGTTTAAATCCCATCCCCAGTGGCCGGAAAAACACAATGGGCACATGTGTGTACATGCCCCAAGACCTGACAGGAAGGAGAAATGGAAGATAAGGGGTTGTTGTGACCCAGCCCATTTGGAGGGGCTTCCTCTCTCTCCAACTTTCTATCTATGTCTGCTTGTCTTTTCCCTGGTGAGAATGCACCCCTCTATCAATTAAAAAACTATATCTATACAGCTATCTATATCTATAGTAGGCTGGAAAGCCCTTCAGAGCCTCCATATGTGTGAAAAGAAGTTCAGTCAGAGAGTGTACCTGCAGGAGCGTAACTAAAAAACATCCATTCCTTAGAAGAGGACCCAGTAATCTGGCCCTTAAAGTGAGTGGTAGAAATCAAGTGCTACAGGTGGTGAGCCACTTTGAGTGTATCTATACAAGTAAGAACATTATACCTTACAGTTTTAAATAATGATATTTGTGAAGTAATAATAATAACCCTTGTGAAGTGGTAGGCTATTCTCACACCTTAAAATTCTTTAGATCAACACTTCACTATCATTATTTATACATAGTTTACTTCACAGATACTATCTGCAACACTTGACATGCTTGCATCTGAGTGACGGTGTAACACATATGATAGTTATGCAAGACTTGTAGCACAGTTCAGCAATTTCAATAGTAACACTGAATTCCAAAATAGCTTGAAGGATACAATGATAAAAGAAAATAATAACAACATAGAAATGATCATCTCACATGAAAATCCCAATTTTGTCATTTATTGACCTTGGGCAAATGAACTTTATCTTTTTCATCTATAAAGGTGGAAATAACATTCACCTATGAGACTTGATATGATAAAAATGAGATGAATATAAAGCACTGGGGACAGTATTTGGGAAAAGAAGGTATGAGATAAATATTAGGGACTTTTTCTGTGCTCCTTACTTTTGAATTTGTGCACTGTCCTCCTACTGCATCCTTTCTATTCTTTCCAAATCTAATTAGAATTCACAGAACTATTCACTTTATGTTTTTTAAAGCTCCTCTGCACAACTGTAGTTTTAGTGGATCCTCAACGCTTGGGGACCCCAACTGTCCCCACAGAGCTCTCCCACACACCTAAAAATGAAGGCAACACGAAGTACTAGAGTGGATTTCCACAAGCCCAACATGAAATACTATCATAGTTTTTTTTACAGCTGTTGCTTGTATATAGAACTCTGTGTGTGTGTGTGTGTGTGTGTGTGTGTGTGTGTGTGTGTAGGGAGGAGCTCACTTTGAGGAAGGGGAATCCTTTATGCCATGTAAAATCCCGAATCAGCAGAATAATGAGAAGCAAATGATGGATTCCATTGCACTCATTGACTAAGTGTACCCTAGAGGCAGAGGCAAGCCCACAGGAGGCCTTGCAAATTTCAATTTTCAATTCCTCCCCCACAGAGCATACAAGTGAAATGGAAAAATAAATGTTAATTTAAGCTTCCTAATATATTTGGTATAAAGGGATATTAAGTTTGAAAAAGACTCAATTTATCCCTTTGCTACATGGCTATCATCTAATCCTGTTCTTTGATGAAAACACAGACCATGAATGTGAGAGCCCTGGACCACTGACCCAATGCCATTGCACACCTGCTGTTACACACCTACATGTAACTCTTTCAACTATTCCTGAAAATCTATTTCTCTGTTTCATGTTTTTAGAAACCTTAATAATGTGTATAAGAATCATCTGTGGGAATTACTAAAATTAAATGTCTTAAATTCAGGAATCTGCATATTTCCAAGAACATCTCAAGTAATTCTAATGTAGTTGGCTACCACTAGGACACTTTGAGAAATAAACACAAGTCCCTTGCCCTTTTTTATTGTTGTTGTTGTTATTTCTTCCTAGTGAGGACATCATCTAAATTTGTCCTCTCTTCATTGTTTTCCACAAATATATTTTTAGTTCTTCAACTTTTAAAAAAGTCCTTACATGTTTCGGCTATTTCTTTCTTCTGCCATTTTTGCTTTTCTCATTCACACAGTTGACATGAAACACCTTCACTTGACTTCCAGAGAATTCACTTGTCTGTTTTTCCTCTCACATTTCAGGCCACCCCTCAGTAGGCTTTGTTGTTTCCTCCGTATCTCCCCAGCCTCTCAACCTTGATACACACAAGGCTTAGTCCTTGGACATTTTTTCTTTTATATCAAAAATCCCTTCCTGTGTAATCTTATCAATCCCCTGGCTTGTATATCCAACTGTCTACTTGACATCCCTACAGGGTTCTTCAAAAGGCATCTCAAAGTTGTCATGTCCGAAATTGTGATCATGATACACTCGCCAAACCTAATCACCATCTTCTCAGGTGTTTAGACCAAAATCCTTAGAATTCTTTCTCTCCTTTCTATCATGTCCTGCATCTAATCCATTAGCAAATTCTGTCATCTCTAGGTAAGATTTTAGCCATATTCTGAACACTGTTTCACACCCCCAACTCCATGACTCTCGTCTAAGTCAGCACTATTTCTCATATAGATGATTTAGTGCTTCCTCAGTAATCTTCCTTCTCCTACTTAACTTACTTGTCTGAGCTATTCTAACTACCACAGCTGCAATCATGTTGATAAATATGTGAAGAGTATGTCATTTTCCAACCCCAATGACCTCTCCTCTCACTCTCAGCAGAAGAAAAGTCCTTAGTATGTCCCACAAGGCCCTACAGCAAAGCAGGACCCCCCCAAATACTCCTTTTACTGCCCCACTTACTCATTCTGCTCCAGCTACAATGGCTCCTTCCGTGTTCCTGGAACACTCCTCCACATAGGACCTTCACAGCTGCTGTGTTCACTGCCTAGGATGGTCTTTTCTTACATTGGAGGGGACTTCAAAATTAAATTAAAGCATGAATTTATTTTGGTGCAACTAGATTTTGAAATTTATGTAAGTTTTTTCATAAAATACATAATCCCATGACCTCTTCATACATGCATGGTTTGCTCCCTCACTTCCTTCAGTTCTTTGCTTAAAAGTGACTTTATCAGAGAACATTATCCTGACCAAACTATCTAAAATATCAACACTCTCATCCTTAACAATGAATACTTCATAATCCCCCTTTCTGCTTCATCTTCTATCCTTAGCTCTTATTCAAACCTGCTAGATATTTTACTTATGTCACTCATATCTGAATGCTGGTTCTGTGTGTGTTTTGTTTATTGCTATACCCCTGGTACCTAGAACAGTCCTGACACAAAGCAAGCATTCAGTAAATACTGGATGAATAATTTAATGCACAAATTAGTGCCTGAGGCCTTGCAGTTCACTCAGTGTACTTCATGATTTTCTCTAGTCCTCCTTCACATTGTTCAATCTCTCTTCCTATCTGTGAACATATGTTTAAATAGTTTTATTTGACCAAATAGTACTTGGGTTTTTACTATAATATTGTTTGATCTATTAACGTCTTTTACCATTAAAATGGTAGCCTTCACTTTTATAATGCCGCCTATGTGGCAAATATTATTTCAACCAACCTCGAATATGATCCTGTTTCTCCAATTTACAGATGAGGAGAGTAATCTTTGGGTGAGTCATCTGAGCTCACATTTAATGACTATATTTAGTGCTCCTCAGTCTACCCTCAAAGCTGGCTTTCTACATAAATCATATTCTTCCCTCATACCAATACCATATCATATTGTTTCACATGTAATTGTCCCGTTTTGGAAATACTCCCAGATCCTAATTATGGCTCATTATCCTCCCAAGATTTACTTTATATATTGGGTTGTCAGGAAACTCATGATGCATTTTTTCATAGAAAAACATAGAAACATACTTCATGACTTTCCTGATGACCTAATCCATCCATCTGTATTCTGTCATTTAGCTGTGCAATCTTTTTTGTAATGATTATTTTTTTAATTGTCAGTGGGTCCATGTACTTGACAGAAAGAGAGAGAGAGAAAGCACCCCCAAGCAGGGTATGGTCAAGCCACAATCTTTTTTCCTCCATTTTTCATCTGGTCAGGAGATGGAGCATGCATACACATGCACCTGGCATGGTTTTCAAGCCCTGAGACCAAAATTCCAGTGGTGGTTAGCCATGTCAGTGGTGACTGGCCTGGCTTTCTATTCATAGTACTTAACCATCATGCTGCCAAGCCAGTGCTCATTTAACAGCAGTATCTTTAAACTCGTCCTATATTTGTACTCCTCTGAAAGCTTTCTTGACAGAGGGAAATTATTATGCAGTTTTTAGGTCAGTGGACTTCAAAAACAATCTTTCACCCTCTGTCTCTCATTCTATGTATTCCCCTCCCCTAGAACTCTTAGCAGTTAAACTAACCTCAAATTCCATCACCACTTAAAAAAATGTGGCTTATGTGTAAGCCAGTGTTAATAGTTACAGCCAATGTCAGCAGAAATTTTGGATAACTTATTGTTTCGAAATGGAATTATTGGCTCATTAATCTGGCAAGGTTATTTGCATAATGAAAAGGTACTAACATATGTGCCAAGCATTTCCTCATAAATTTTGGTTGGGAAGATATAGCTCTTAGAATGATACAGGGAAGACAAAATTTTAAGACTATTCAAATTTTAAAAGACATCAACATCTTTTTATTGTATCTTTGTTCTACTTTTTAAAAACACTCTTTATTTGAAAATAGGTTTTATTTATTCACTTATTTACTCCATAAGCAACAGATAGCGAGAAAGGGCCTACGCTACCAACAGGGTTTTCACACTGTGACCCGCCCCCAGCCTTAGCCAGCCTGAATCATGGGCACCCTACGTGTACTGAGGGAGGTCTCCTGACATGAACTGGGAACCTTTCTCACATGGGTGATTCTCACAGACCATCACAATGTACAGATGTGCCACTGTGACTCCTTTGTTCTACTTTGTAACAAAGACCCAAAGACTAAAGATAAGCTACCTCACGTTAATGAAAAAACATTCGAGAAAATTTTCAAAGAAATCTTGATAATTTAATATTTTACCAATTAATCATGTTCTTCTTGACTGAATTCAGGCAATTTTCATGAAGAGACAGTAGCAGCTCTCCACAGAACAAAATTCTAATCCTCAATAAATATTTTAATGCCCATGATTCTTAAAATAAATGTCTGTCTGCTTTCATGAATCACCTACAAATCTGGTGAGGTTATATTCTATAAAGCCCTACTTTCTTTATAGGCAGCTTGAGCTTCACAATGTTTTCTCTGCATTTTTATTAGAAAAGGGGGGGAGGGGGAGAGACTGGATTATGAAGGCACTTATGTTAATTCATTGCCTTCTCCAGAGATGAAGATGGATTTTATAATCATATTGCACTGAAGCAGAACTCCCTTAATACATGGAGAATTTTCATCTTTAATAACTCCCTATGTAAAGGAAAAGGGTTAGAGCTGCCAATTTATAGAAGAGGAACTATATATAACAAACAGAAGAACATATATATTCTTGGGGTCATAATGTTTCTACTTTTGAACATAAAATTTATTGAGCCATAACATAATCAACAGTCAGTGATAAAGGTAAATGAAAAACTTAAAAAATCTGAGAACAACTTCAGTCATTCAATTCCCCAGTGTAGATAGAAATTTCATCATAAATTTTAGAAAGGAAACCCATTCATCAGATTTTCAATCAAGATGGCAGTAATTGTTTTTTGAGTTTTTGTTAGCTTATTGTTTTCACCATTATCATCAGCATGTGTCAACAAAAATACTGGAAAAGAAATCAATGAGATTGTAAATATTTTAGGTAAAATTTAATTGTTTTATTCACTATCTAGACACCTTTCCATCTATTCAAGCTCTCTATTATCTCCTAAAAGTGATCAAAGTGATCAGTCATAACACACATGTCTAATAGAAAAACAGTAAGGTTTTCTTAAACTCCTTTGAGAAATTTGGTGCTAATATATATATATATATATATATATATATATATATATATATATATATATATATATATATATATATATATTTTAGAGAGATTATTGTTATAGGGTGTGTGCACTCGCCAAAGAGATGGAAAGAGACAGAGAGACAGAAAGTGAGGAATCCCCCCACGCACACACTTTTAACAATGTTGTGACTGCCACTTGGCCAGCTGGAAAGATGCAATCAACTGTCAAATTTATCCTGATTTTAGAGATATTTAAAATTAGATAAAATGTGCATCACAGAATTGATGACTTATGGTATACTACTTACCAAACATACTCGAGTGGCTTTGTTTTTCCTACCAAGGACCACTTCTGTACAAAAGTTAACTTTTACAGGAATCCAACATTGTCTTGTATTTTAGTGTTTCAGTACTTTCACCTCCACTTTCCTGGGAGTCTGAAATAGCTAGGCTGGTTTACAGTGTCCCTTTCCAAATAGTGACTGTACAATTCAATTCAAAGATGAGTTCAAGTTTGGTTTCTTTCTAACCTAGCACTTTTAAGGCTAATATTTAATATATTGGGGAAATGTTGAAATATGTCAGGGCAACAGAATTCTTCAGTACAATTTTCTCCAAACCTGTTATATTGTTGATTTACATTGTGATTCCTCAACAGTGACAAATTTGTAGCATTTCTGAAAATGAGTTAATCACAGAAATGTTTTAGAACAAAATGTTACCGATTTGTGTTTTGAGAAACACTTTGTGGGAAAAGACTGTTACAGTTAGCTAATATTCTTTGTAGGATTTCTTTGTAATTTCTTGTGTTTTGTGTATGGTGCTGTAAATTTCTGGAAATCTAGGACAGATTGTAATTTTTTTAAAGTCTAAAAATTTGCCAGGGGGCATGTGCATTTGCTGGAGAGACACAGAGAAAGATAAAGTGAGGTAGCACTTGCCTATGAGGGATGGCCAAACAGCAACCCCTTCTCCTCCATCTGTCCCTTCTTTCAGGATTTATTTATTTTTCTGAGAAAGATTTTTGCTATGTGGCATGTGTGCTTGCCAGAGAGATTGAGAGTGATAGAGAGAGGGAAAGTGAGAAATCATCCACAAGGGGCAATGGCAATGGTGCAATCCCTTCTCCTTCCTTCTCCTTTTAGGATTTTGAGTACACACACACATCACACATGCCCAGCATAAATTTCAAGCCACTGGGTCCAGGACTCAAACTGCACTTAGCCATGTGGGAGTCCTTAACCACTTAACCACCTGCTGGTCTCATGCATTATTTGTTTGTTTGTTTTTTTAAAAAAAATACACTTTTTCAATGAACTTTTTGATGTCCATGACAAACAAAAAAGAGAGAGAGAGAGAGAGAGAGAGAGAGTTTTACTACGCATAAGAAAAAAAAATCTTCCCTGATTCTCAATTCTCCCTTATTATTGATTGTACTCCACTTCCTAGTTTACTATTTAATGAAGAAACTAGCTCTTCAAGCTAGTTAAAATTATGTGCGGGACCAGCAGTTAGCATAATGGTTATGTTGCTGGACTCCCATGTAGCCGACCACGGTTTGCGACCCGGATCCTGTGGCTTAAAACTCACGCCAGGCGTGTGTGCGTGTGTGCCCAAGATCCCAAGAGGAGAATGAAGGAGAAGGGATTGCAGCGTGATCATCTCCCCTGGGGGGTGATTTCTCGCTTTCTGTCTCTCTGTCTCTCTCTGTCTGTCTAGCAAGTGCACACGCCCTATAGCAAAAACCTCTTAAAAAAAAAAAAAAAAGAAATTATGTACAAAGTGACCAAGCCAACTCTGAATTGAGACTTAAACATTTTCCATAGAGTGGAGCATACAAAAATTCCAGAATGATCATTGGGTTACCTAGTTTGGATACTCACAGAATGCTCCTCTATATTATTACAGTCCCTTCAAGATGCTGACTAAGTTACTTTAGAAACAACATTAAAACAAACAAAAAAAGAAGTTATACCAGATTGTATCAGCCTTGTATTTTTACATTTTGTGCAGTTATGTTTGGCCTCAAAAATGAATTCAACAACTTTCCTAAGCTTGTTAAAATTAATACTGTGTTAGAAAAGCAATTACAGAAATTTAATGCATTAGTGGAAAATATATGTGTAGTTATAGCACTATTTAAGATGTTGGCCAGATTAAAAAAAAATCATTAATTTGAATATTTTCCTATTCTCAGTATAAACTCATTCTTGTATATGCCTTAGGACCATACTAAGAATGCTGTTGTGCCTTAATGGGTTCCAGCCAACACTTGCAATAACTAAAACATTTGCAAAGGATCTGAAATAGGATTATTTTCCCAGTTGTGCTGCACATGATACGATAATTATTCAAAACTAAATAATTTAAGGAACATTAGAAGACATTTGTCTTTTGCTAAAAGACAAAATTTCAACAAATTTTGTTTTGCAATTTTTTTTTAATTGCCAGAAGACTTATTGTCAGTCCATAGAGAGAGAAGCACCCCTAACAGGTTGCTATTATGCTGCAATTCTTATTTCCCCGTCTCATCAGGATTTGGGGCAACCATGCACATGTGCGTGGTGGGATTATGAAGTCACTGGGCCAGAATTTGAATTGTATTTAGCCATGTGGGATCCAGCTTCCAATGCACAGGGTTGAACCACTACAATATGGGGCCAGCCCTAGTTTTGCAGGTCTTAATTGGCTTTGAGATTCTAGAAGTAGACAGCATTCCTGAAGGAAGTTGGTTCAGAATGCCCCATCTTGCCACATAAGCAGGTTATATTTATAGCCAGAGAAAAGGAAGTGACATATTGAAAGAACCTGACTATCTGCGGTGGTCATCCCTACTTGTTTTGGAATTTTCAGCCTCTGATTGGCTGAGGGGTCAGCTTCTGTGACTGGCTAATGCTCAGTAGCAGTTTAGTATACACAGAGACTTCTCTGGCCCAAATTTTATCACCCAAGTGTATCATCCAAGTATAGAGGCTGGTTTAGGTCAACTATATTCTATTTAATAATACGATCATAGAGTCATAAAATCCTATAGTGGAAAAAAACAAAAACCTTTCTAGCTTCTCATAAATTTCACCTTAAGTTAGCCCTATAATGCAGAGGTTTAGCACTGTATATTGGAGCCAGAATATACAAACGCACATGTCCAATGTGTTTGAATCCCAGTACTGGTAGCTTGCAAAACATGGTGGACATGTGTGTGTGTGTGTGTGTGTGTGTGCGTGCCCTAAATCCTAATGGGATAGAGAAGAGGGGGAAAAGGATTGTGGTGTGACCATTCCCCATTGTCAGGTACCTTTTCTCTCTCTTTGGCCAACAATGTGCTCTCTGGCTAGTAAAAGAAAAGTAACTTCCCATCAATGAAGATGTTTTATTTTTAATATTCCTGGTATTTATATTCTTCCTAGTATAATGCTTTCAGTAGCCCCCATAAAAACTGTCTTAGAATATAATGCATTCCATTGTAAACAGTTAACATTAGTTTTTTAAAAATATATTAATTGGAATGTACCTCCTAATAAATTCCATTATTTCTATGAACATTATAGAGGAGGAATAGTTTATGTATTCTTCCGGATGACAGATATGCAAATCTTCAAGTATTTGAAGATGATTACATGTCTCTCTGCACCAGTCACTCCTATCCCGACTCTCCGTCTGCTCCCACTCATCTCAAGCCTTTACTTCCACAATTTTTTTTTTTTGAGAGATGTTCACTGTAGGGCGCGTGTGCTCGCCAGACAGACAGAGAGAGACAGAGACAGAAAGCGAGAAATCACCCCCCCAGGGGGGATGGTCATGCCGCAATCCCTTCTCCTCCATTCTCCTCTCGGGATCTTGGGCACGCACGCACACGCGCCCGGCGTGAGTTTTAAGCCACCGGGTCCGGGACACGAACCGCGGTCGACTACGTGGGAGTCCAGCGACATAGCCATTATGCTAACTGCTGGTTCCCACTTCCACAATTTTTAAGACATGGTTTCTATACAAATACTTTACTGTTCTTCTGGCCTCATTGGTATCCATATTAGCTTCTCTATGTCCTTTTTTATATATGGTACCCAGATAGTTTTGTTAAAATAACCTATTTAAGAAACTGCAGTTTCAGCATACCTTTTTTATGGAAATTTAAACTTTTCAAGGTCTGGCGATGGCCCAGTGGTAACACAATTAATCTGTATGAGCGAGGTCCTAGGTTTACACCCTAGGTTTGCATCATGGTGGTTAAGGCACTGGAGTTTCACATGGCCAACCACAATTCAAGTCCCAAACCTGGTGTCTTGGAAATCACACCAAGTACATGTGTGCAGGTGCCCAAGATCCCAAGAGGAAAATGGTTAAGTGACTGAAGTGTGGCCATATTTACTGGGCGATGATTTCTTACTTTCCCTCTGTTTCAGGCAAGTGCGTGTACCCTATGGCAAAATCTTAATAAGTAAATAAGGGACTGACAGGTGGTGTGGTGGTTAAGCATGCTGAACTCCCACATGGCCGTCTGTGGTTCGAGTTCCAATCTGGTGGCTTGCTTTCTCACTTTCTCTCTCTTTCTCTCTCTCCCTCTCTCTTTCACTCTGTCCCTCTCTGTTCAAATTAAAATCAATCAATAAATAAAGTTAAATAAAAGAATTATTTAAAAAAGTAAATAAAAGAAACTTTAGTTAATGGAACTAAAATAAAGACTTTTTACCATTATTACTTTGAAATAATCTACTTCTGTCCTATGCTGTCCCACATCCTTTCTTTGGCAAACTTTTATTGTTTTCTACTTTGCCCAGTCCATTCTTCAGACTGCATCTCGTTGCTTGTTCTACATGAATTCAATAAGCTTGCTAAGTCATTTAAGCTTCCTGGAAGGTTTAGAGTTTCCCTCCAACCTCTTAAATGACCAACAACCAATATGAACTAGAGGTGGCTCTTCATAGCTTTGAAAGGGGCCAATGCTCAACCATAAAAAATATAATCATGAAATATATCTTGATCTTTCAAAGATACCACATCATATTATTCTTTACATTCACTTAAAAATTCTTTGAGGGGCCAGCAGGTGGGGTGGTTGTTAAGGTGCTAGATTCCCACATGGCCAACTGTGGTTTGAGTTCAGGATCCAGCAGCTTGAAAATCACAACAAATAAATGGATAAATAAATACAAATAAACAAATGTTTTTTAAAAAACCATTTAGTTAGTCAATCAGTATATAATACTGAAAATCACTTATAAGACACAATTGATACAACTAATTAATATTATCTATTGATCAAAACAGCATTCCTTTGTATGGAAATTTAAACATTTCAAGGTCTGGCAATGGCACAGTGGTAACACAATTAAATCTGTATGAGCAAGGTCCTGGGTTTGCATTCTGGGACCTCCCTGAGCAGTCTAGGCATAGGTGTGCACATTCCTTTGACCTAGGCCAGCCGAGACCCAAGGTGGATCATGGCATTAAGACTTCATTGAGAGCACCTGCCTGCCTGCCTGTCTCTCTGTCTCTTATGTGAAAAAATAAATCAGTAAACTTTCAAAAAATTTTAATGAAAAAAATTTTAATTTAAAAATTTAAATTTACCTGTCTTAACTCAGGAAACAATTTGATTATAGCTATCAAAAGAAGAAAAAATATAAAAGTCAGAATCATACGTAATAATGTAATGTATTTCTAATCCAAGTTAGTTTATTAAAAGTAAACTGTACAGGACCAGCAGATGGCATAATGGTTATGTCACTGAACTCCCACATGGTCGACCATGGTTCAAGTCCTGGACCCAGCGACTTGAAACTCATACTCAGTGTGAGTGTGTGCATGCCCAAAATGCCCAAAATCCTGAGAGGAGAATGGAGGAAAAGGGATTGAGGCATGGTAATCCCCCCTATGGGGTGATTTGTTGCTTTCCATCTCTCTGTCTCTCTCTGTCTCTCTAGTGAATACATACACCCTATAGCAAAAATCTCTCTCAGAAAAAAAAAAACAAAATTGTGTTGAGACCAGCAGGGGGTGTGGTGGTTAAGGTGCTCTACTCCTACATAGCTAACCATGGTTTGAGTTCCAGACCTGAGCTTGAAAATCACACCAAAGGGACTGGCAGATAGTGTAATGGTTACACGCCCTATAAAAAAAAAATCTCTCTCTAAAAAATAAAAGAGAAGAAAATCACACCAGGTGCATGTGTGTGCATGCTCAAAATCCCAAGAGGAAAATGGAACAGAAGGGAATGCAGCATGGCCATGTGCTGTGGGTAGGTGGTCATTTCTCGCTCTCTGAATCTCTCTGGCAAGTGTATGTACCCTTTAGCAAAAACCTAAAAATAATTTTAAAATAAAAAATAAATCAGTAAACTGCATTATTAATTTTGTACAATGTATTCAATAGTACTTCCTCTGTCATAATGTAATTTGTTTTCTTTCATATGCTAAGCATGAGAAAAGAAGTCTTAAAGGATAATCAAGGTTTTAGAACACAAACATTTGATTTAATCCTAAACTTTTAAAAACAATTATTTAATGGAAGAAAGTACATCTTGAATAGTTAAATTAGTTGACCAGTGAAAAGAATGTGATAATTAATGAGTTAAATAGCCACTCAAATTTTGAATATTATCTTATTAATAAATTCAATATCACTTCAACTGAAAAGGAGAATACATGTAGAATTCCTAAGTACATAAATATAAGAAAAGACTTTCTTGATTGAAATAAAATCCTCACCCAAAGAAAGAAAATTTAAAGACCTGTATACCAATTTCTTATTCAAAAACTGGCAAGGTAAGAGGAGAACTTGAAATGTGAGAATAACTGGATATAAGCCAATCTTATAATGATAAAAGCTCAGAATTCTAAAGAAGACTGGCAGACATCCCAGATCAATTAAGAAAGAAATCCTGCAGAATAAGCAACATATTCATCTTTGAAATCTTAAATTTAGATAATGCAACTCAAGAATGACTACATGGAAATAAAATACAAATGTGAACTGAAGAAAAAATATAGATGCAGGGATTCTTTTACCTGATAAAGTAATAACTTAAGAACTCATTCTACTAAGCTGAAATTACTGGGTAATTCAATGAAGTAAAAGAAAAGGTATGCTTGACTGAACAGACTACTTGGTTGAATGATTGGACCTATTACTTCTCAAAGGTCAAGCTTTTAGTTTCAACTATGCCCAATCTTAAATGATGAAATCTGGAAGTTACTGCTCAAAATGTGTCAGCATGATAGCTGGATAAATTGTATTTGACATTGGAGGATTCTAGACAATATGTGATTAGTTGTACATATACATACAAGAAGACTTCAAAAAGCTCATGAATAAATGGAATTAAAGTACGATTTCATATTGGTGTAAAAAATGAAAATCATGCATAATTTTTCAAAATACGTATTTTCCATGAATCTTCTGGAGACTGTAGAACTTCAGAATGTGCATAAAACGGGAACCAGCAGTTAGCGTAATGGCTATGTCTCTGGACTCCCACGTAGTCGACTGCGGTTCACATCCTGGACCCAGTGGCTTAAAACTCAAGCCATGCCGGGCGCATGTGCGTGCGTGCCCAAGATCCCGAGAGGAGAATGGAAGAGAAGGGATTGCACCGTGACCATCCCCCCTGGGGGGTGATTTCTCGCTTTCTGTCTCTATGTCTCTCTCTGTCTGTCTGGCAAGCGCACGCACCCTATAGCGAAAACCTCTCCAAAAAAAAAAAAAGAATGTGCATAAAGGGTATTACCTATCTGTACCACGGAAGCAATAGTGAGTAGTGTAAATGGAAAACACCTGAGATTATGCTTGCATTGACAAGTACTATGATTTTCATCAAATTAGGACCCAGAAACAGGCCTGTATTGCAATCTATAAAGCAAAAAGAAAGAGCACTACCAATTTTTGGTATTTTTATAGTAAACATTTAGTAGGTACCATTGGAATGACAGTTTTAAAGATGAATGCCTAACAGGAAGGAACTGAGTGTTAAGGCCTGATGAAAAAAGGCAATACTCAGGGCATGGGTTCTCTTGCTAATAATTGAAAAGAAGAGTAAATTAATGATGCTTGGAAACAAGATAAGGAAACCAGTAAGTTAAAGCACTCCAGAGAGCCTTAATTTCAGAGTCATTTTCTTCCTCTTTACATACAGTGACTATACTGCTTTTGAGAAAAGATGCTTAAAAATTCTTTCTATAACTTTTTTTTACTGCTAGTAATATTGGCAATAAAAAGATAAATGTCAGGGACCAGCAGGTGGTGTGGTGGTTGAGGCGCTGGACACTCCCACATGCCTGACCACGGTTCAAGTCCCGGACCTAGTGACTTGCTTTCTCACTTTCTTTCTTGCTCTCTCTCTGTATTTCTCTCTGGTAAAATTAGATGAATGAATAAATAAAACATTAAATAAGTAATTCTTTTTCTTAAAAAAAAGATAAATGTCATACATGTAACATAGGAGTCAGTTAAAAATAGGAAGATGTTGGGACCAGCAGTTAGCGTAATGGCTATGTTGCTGGACTCCCATGTAGTCGACCGTGGTTGGCGTCCTGGACCCGGTGGCGTAAAACTCACGCCAGAAGCATGTGTGTGCGTGCCCAAGATCCTGAGAGGAGAATGGAAGAGAAGGGATTGTGGTGTGGTCATCCCCCCTGGGGTTGATTTCTCTCTTTCTCTCTCTTTCTCTCTCTTTCTCTCTCTCTCTCTCTCTCTTTCTCTCTCTCTCTCTCTCTCTCTCTCTCTCTCTCTCTCTGTCTGGCAAGCTCATGCACCCTATAGCAGAAACCTCTCAAAAAAATTAATAAATAGGAAGATGTTTAAAAAAAGGTAACTTGAATTGTTAATTGAAAATTATGGGATGGGTTATTTTCAAAAGGTATGCTAGGCCCAGATAGTGGTGCAGCAGGGGTAAACTATGACACTGTGTGTGCTGATCTTACATGGGAAAGTTAGGTTCCCAGTTCGTGTGCAGTGACCTACCTGAGTACACCAGCACCCACTTGCCATGGTCTGGGGCTGGCCAAAGGCTGGTGAATCCTGTTTTCAAGCCTCTGCTAGGGGTGCTATCACTCTCTGTTTCTCTGTTTCTCTCACTGATGAAAGAAATAACTGAATATGCTTTTAAAAAAAAAGGTGTGTTATTTGATTCATCAGCATGATTTAGTAATATATGCTGCACATAACTGATATAAAATATTTCTTAACCATGCTGGTATTGTAGATCATTCACATCCTTTGAAACTATTCAGAAAATTTACCATGGTCTCTCATTTTCTTCTATTTAATTTCAAACTTTAGCACCAAGAATATTCACATATTATCTTTTCTTTAATTCTGAAGTAAACTGAATTTAATTGGTTCTTCTAAGCCAAATCACTGGTCAAAATTATTTCACTAAGTTGTACTAACATATCAGATGTAATCTTTTTTCTAAATTTATATCATCTTTTTTACTCAACTATTTCAGTTATTTCTACCTCCAAAACATATTCTCTTTGTCTAGATGTTTATATATATATGAACAAATTATTTCTTTAGAAGAAAATATTATTCTTAAAATAAAAGTAACTAGTAATATATGACGAATCAATATTTGAGCTATCATTTTAGTACCTATTACTTATTTATTTTTTTTTATATCAGTTCATTAAAATTTAGGGCGCGTGCGATGAACAAATTATTTCTTTAGAAGAAAATATTATTCTTAAAATAAAAGTAACTAGTAATATATGACGAATCAATATTTGAGCTATCATTTTAGTACCTATTACTTATTGAAACTTTAAAATATCAGTTCATTAAAATTTGGGCCAGCAGGTGGCATGGTGTTTAAGGTACTGAACTTCTACATGGCTGACTGTAGTTAGAGCCCTGGAAACTGCAGCTTAAAAATCATGCTGGGTGTATGTGCATGCATGCCCAAAACCCTGAGAGGAGAATGGAGAAAAAGGGATTGCAGCATGGCCATTCCCCTGGGGTGGTGATTTCTCACACTCCTTCTCTGTCTCTTTCTGTCTCTCTGTTGTGAGCACTCGCCCCCTATGGCAAAACAAACAAAAAAATTGTTTTTTAAAGTGAAAAACCTTTTATCCTTTTATATAACCGTATTATTTTTAACAATAGCTATTAAAATGTATTTGTGATTAATAAAGGTATATATTTAGTACACATGTTAAAAAATTTTGAGTGAAGACATTTTTAAATTGAAACAAATTATCCAGGATGCTGAAAGATGTCTTGAAGGTAGTCTACTATAACAATTTAATTAATTTATTTATTTTTAATTTATTTAGAGATTTTTTTTTCCTTTGGCTATAGGGTGCATGCACTTGCCAGAGAGACAGAGAGACAGAAACAAGAAATCACCTCCCCCCAAGGGTGAGAGGGCCACACCATAATCCCTTCTCCTCCATTCTCCTCTCAGAATTTTGGGCATGCATGCACACAGACCCAAGGTATTTCAAGCCATCAGGTCTGGGACTCAAACCTTGGTCAACTATGTTGTTGTCCAGCACCTTAATCACCATGCCATCTGTTTGGTCTTGACATTTCCATTTTATAAAGAGGAAGTCTGACAGGGTTCAATATTGACCAAGCTTAACAGTGTAGCAGTGAAGCAGAAAGTAGGATATCGGGAAACAGTGCTTTGCTTTTTCTCAGCACTAACAGTGAACAACAGAGGAATGTCCCCCTTGAATGAGGTAAGCTTCACAAAATGACTACAACTATCAAGAGAAAGGTCCTGCATGAGTTGGAAGTTTAAAGATTGGGAGAAGTTTAGTTTTTTAAAAAATAGCACTAGGGGACCAGCAGTTAGCATAATGGCTGTCACTAGACTCCCATGTAGTCGACCACGGTTCGAATCCTGGACCTGGTGGCTTAAAACTCACGCCAGGCGCGTGTGCCTGTGTGCCCAAGATCCCAAGAGAAGAATTGAGGAGAAGGGATTGTGGCGTGGCTATCCCTCCTAGGGGGTGATTTCTCACTTTCTGTCTCTCTGTCTCTCTCTGTCTGGCAAGCTCACGCACCCTATAGCAAAAACTTCTCTAAAAAAAAAAAAAATAGCACTGGGGTGAATCACTTACAGAGATGAGAAGGCTTTAAAAGATCATGATACAGCAACCAGCAGTTAGTGTAATAGCTATGTCACTGGACTTCCACATAGTCGACTGCGGCTCACGTCCCGGACCTGGTGGCTTGGAAACCACACCGGGCGCATGTGCATGTGTGCCCAAGATCCTGAGAGGAGAATGGAGGAGAAGGGATTGCGGCGTGGCCATCACCCCTGGGGGGTGATTTCTCGCTTTCTGTCTCTCTGTCTCTCTCTGTCTGTCTGGCGAGTGCATGTGCCCTATAGCAAAAAACCTCTCCAAAAAAAAAAAAAAAGATCATAATACATTTCATTTCATTCCTTTCATAAGTAGTGAAAGATGCCAATGATATTTGAAAATGTAATGGAAAATACTACTCTTGTATTCTATTAATGTAAGGAAAAGTATCTATAATAAAAATAGGGTCACATCTTAATACTGTCACATCACCTTTTTCTCAGATGCTTACTGCTAGAATATTTGAGCTAAATGTCCATGAATTTAACTTACTCTCATATTTTAAAATACTTTTTCCTAATAACAATGCAGCTGTATTTAGTTATATGGAATGTCATTGAGCAATGGATAAATATATAATAGTTTGTTTACAATGGTCCAAATAGCAATAAGTATGAAAGGACTTCAAAAAGTTTATGGAGAAATGGAATCAAAGTACAAGTTTAGTTTCCTGCAAAAAAAAAAAAATTCATTTTCCATGAACTTTTTTTCTTAAAGATTTATTTATTATTATTGTTAATATTATTTTTCACATGAGTTTTGCCAGAGAAAGACAGAGAGAGGGGGAGAGTGAGAAAGCAAGCTGCCAGGTCCAGGACTCAAACCATGGCCAGCTATGTGGGAATTCCAGCACCTTAACTACCATGCCACCTGCTGGCCCATTCCACGAACTTTTTGAAGACTAGTCATATTTATAAATCTGATTTCGTTGTGTTCACTTGTGTTCTTCTTACTGACCTACAAACATTTAAAATATGGCAAATTCAGTGTTCTGGTAAGTTATTATGAGATACATGTGAAAAATAAATGGAAGCAATCTTACCTTTGTATCAACTTTCACACTGATAACATATTTTATGAATGCTTATTCTGTGTACAATAATACCTCAGTTGATATGATCAACCTAACTCATAAGAACCAATTATTAGATGATATTGGAAACCAGGTTCAAAATAATTGGTTAAGCTCAGGTGCCTAATTTTTGGCTTTATGGTTTATTGCAGATATTAATTGATGTTAAAAATCAAGAATGATGTTGATATATGTAATATCCTTTCGTATTTTTGGCTAAAATATTTGACATAATGAATTTACATGCTTTGTGAGTGCACAGTGTTAGCTTGTTAGACAACATGACTTTAGATACTCTAATATCTTATATAAGATACTGAGACAAATAATTTTAGCATCTTGATACTTGTCAGAAACATATAAACCACTTGCATATCTTCTCATTTCTCCTATAGTCTCATATCAGGATCTAAGTATGTGTCTTAGTCTATTGCATTACTAACAGAAATATTGGAGACTGGATGATTTATAAACAAATAGGTTTTTAGTTGACTCATAATTATGATGGCAGGAAAATCAAAGGGCATAGGGAAGGCCACATCACAACGTAGCTGCAGAAGCAGAGAGGATGAGGGGCAAGCAAGCAGAGAGAGCAAACTGGAGGCAGCCACCTTCCTTCTTTAACAACAGACTCTGAAAACTAACTCCTCATAAGAGCTGGAACCTTGTCTCCTACTAAATGGCACAAATCCATTCACGAGGCCAAAGCCTCCGTGATCCAATTACTGCCCATGAGTCCTGACCATCATTAGAAGTCATTACACTGGAGACCAAATTCCAAAACATGAACCATTACGGGACCAACCATTACCCAAACTATAAAAGTATGACTTTTTTTAGAATTGTTCTATTTAATTTTAGTTATGATTATTATTAGTTTTTAAATTTAACCAGAGAGAGAGAGAGAGAGAGAGAGAGAGAAAGCAAGCTGCCAGGTTTAGGATTTGAACAGCAGTTGACCATGTGGAAGTCTAGTGTCTTAATCATCACACCACCTGCTGGCCCCAACAGTATAAAATTTATGAATTTTTATAACCACTTCTAAAAGCTGGCATTATATATATATATATATCAACTAGTTGCTACCCCTATCCCATCTGTCTCTGCCCCTCTTACTGATATAGATAAATATTTACTTTTTTATGGTCTTTCTCTTCCATTAGACTGTAAATTCCAAGGAATAAGAAACCTTATCTCTCTTGTCTACTACATTATCACCAAGATTTTAGACTAAGGTATGGCATAAAAAGAAAAACCAATGCATAATTAATGTTTATTGAATGAATAAGCAATTGAATACAAACCCAAGCCTCTCCTTAGTGAACAGAAAGCAAGAAATCACACACACACACACACACACACCCAGGGGGGATGGCCACGCCGCAATCCCTTCTCCTCCATTCTCCTCTCAGGATCTTGGGCATGCACACACACGCACCCAGTGTGAATTTAAGCCACCAGGTCCAGGACTCGAACTGCGGTCGGCTACATGGGAGTCCAGCGACATAGCCATTACGCTAACTGCAGGTCCCGAGGTAGATAATATTTTTATACAATGTGATTAGATCTTTTTTCCAAACATTTTTGATCATGTCCCATCTTTTACATTGCAGTGTTTGTGCATGTGTGTATGTGTGTGTGTGTACATGTGTATGTGTATCTGACACAAAATATTTGTGAGATAATATCTTTAGTAAACATGATAATTAAATATGTAGGTATTCTATTCCATTCTATTTATTTAAAAAACAATACTGGTATTGAAATTGTTTTGATGACCCACAAATCTGCATTTTGTAAAATGCTATTTTAGGCCAAAATACCAAAAGAGATGAACTACATAAATCTTTAACCAGACCAAAAAAAAAGGGTATCCCAATCAATGATAGTTTAACTTATCAAATCTATATTTTCCTGTATTTCCTACCTTTCCAAGCAATTTCTAGTTCCCTACAGAAAGATATCACTTCCAATATCCCGGCTTTCAGGAGCTGGAAGGAATGAAAGAGACAGGAAATTTTCTCTTCCAGATCTCATTAATGAGAAATTGAGAAATTATGTCAATTTGGATTTGGATTCAGCAATATACTCTAATTATTTTTTATCGTTCTCACCCTAAATAAACCATATAATTTAAGACTTGCTATCCTCATTTCGCAAGCAAGAAACTAAAGGTCAAGAGGTTAAATGATTTAAGGTGAGAAAGCAAGTGAGCTGAGAGTCTTGACTCACACCTCTTCCAAATATAGTCAAGTCCCCTACCTTGGGGAGACAGATGATGCATTAATTCCTGGAGCCCAGAAGCAGCCTTTCTGGATTGCTCAGTTTCCGGACACTGAGGGGAAGGAGGGTCCCAAAGGCCTGAGTGACCCCTGCCTCTTCCGGTGGAACTGTGAAGGCAAAGGCGCACCCTGTTCTCGCCCAGCTTCTTTTCCTCACCCAGCCTGGCCCTACTCTGTCCTCCAGCCCTTCCTACTGTGCAGGGGGCATGTAGGGCTAACCCCCAACACCCTTAAAGATTAAGAGTCGCACTTGGCTTCACACAATGAGGGTCCATCGCATCTACAACCCTGGGGGATTTCTCCTGAAAAATTACCCTTGTCTCAACTAAGGTGGCATGAGGAGGCCAAAAGAAAGCTCTAAATCTAGCTCTTTTGCGACTGCATTTCTTCACTGGGCTCCTAGGGAACTCTTGATCAAGTAGAGTATGATTTCGGTTGTTGTCATATGCACACTCCCAGCTCCATTCTGCCCAGATCCCACCACCATCCACGCAAGCGTGATGGCTTCTGGGCGGATATGCCAGGCGCCTCTGTAGCAGTACTGGGATCCCACCTCTCCCACGTCCTCCCAGCTACCTCGGCCGGCCTCTGGTCCAACAAAGAGGGTAGAGCCCAGGACGATGGAAGGAGTTCTGGCCCACTGTCAACTGGGCATGCTCAGTGGTGAAGCAGTTTTGTGCCAGGCCTGCGGCGCTGGGACGCTCGCCTAGCCGCTGGAGTTGAGTGCGCGCAGCTTGAGGGGCCGCGGCTGGGCGGGAGAACGCGGCTGCTGGGTCCCCTGCCCTGCCCGGCGCCGCGCCGCCC
>NW_006159758.1:618170-619636 GCF_000334495.1 Tupaia belangeri chinensis
GCCCTGCAGCCTGTGCTGCAGCAGCCGGCCACCGGAGGGGGCGAACAAACATCAACCTGTTGTTTGTCCCGTCACCATTTATCAACTCTCAGCACCACAAGGAAGTGCGGCACCCACACGCGCTCCGAAAGTTCAGCATGCAGGAAGTTTGGGGAGAGCTCGGCGACTAGCACAGCGGCCGGGCCAGCGCTGAGCGAGCCGGCGGGCCAGAGCGCAGGGCGGCGCGGCGTCGGTCCCGGGAGCGGAACCCGGCTTTTTCTTGGAGCGACGCTGTCCCTAGGTCGCGAATCCCAAATGCACCGGCTCGTCTTCGTCTACACGCTAGTCTGCGCAAACTTTTGCAGCTATCGGGGCACTTCTGCAACTCCGCAGAGCGCATCCATCAAAGCTTTGCGCCACGCCAACCTCAGGCGAGATGGTAAGACTCGGATTTTATGTTTTTACTTAAAAAGATCACGTTTGTGGTTTTAATTGTTCTGTCTGCGCCACCCCTACCCCCTACTTGAGTCTTGACTGTGAACCCGAGCTGAAAGCATTGTTGCGACGGGGTGGGGAGAGCGGTCTCTTGCCTGTACCCAGTCCTGACGACCCCGTCCTCTGGAAGGGGAATGAGGTATGTGGGACTCCTGCAGGGGAGTATGGGATGGGTCAGGTGGCTTATCTCTCTGCTGCTAGCGCTAGAGAAGTCACTTGATTTCCAGTGCTCTCTGACACCAAGATGCCATGCCTCATCTCGGAGTTGGAGAAAGTTGGCTGCGCCGCCTCTCGGTCAAGCTCTTAACCTTTTGGACTTGAAACTCAAGGACCGGGCATTTAATAGGTGGAAGAAATCAAGAGTGGCGTTCTCTGGGAGGTTTATTTTAATGTAATTTAATTAATGGGACAAGAATGATGTTTTTCAGTCCCGCAGTTGTATCAGGAACATAGCGACAATTTATATAGCATTTATTTTAGGAGAAGGGAGTGTGCAGCCTTTACTGCCATTTCTGTCCCCTAACTTACTTTCTGGTCAAAGTTCAGCATGGCGCAGAAAGTCTGAGATCAGGGCTCCTGGGGTTTCGTCTGTTTCACAGGGAAACCAGGCTTCTGCTGCTAAATTTCCTTCACAGAACGTTTTCCAATTGTTCGCTAGGAGCAAAGCTCCTGGAACAGCCCTCCTAAGCCAGGTCCCAGGCAGGCTTGTTTGTTTTCCTTTACTGTAGAGGACACCTGGGTCATTGGGTCCCACAGACTTTAAGTTGAGTTTATTTACTTTCTGGGGCCTCCACTGCGCTCTGAAGTTGATTTATTTTTCAATTCCCAACTGCAACAGAAGTTCCCAGCGATTTGCAGCTGTCTCTGCTATGCACCTGAATGACCCGAAGGTTTTTGTTTTTTTCTGCATCGCTATCTTCCTCTCCCACTTGCTTAAAGCCCTAACATATCCCACAAGGAGACCGCTAAACTATTCTCAATGGCTTCCTGCT
>NW_006159758.1:619797-636309 GCF_000334495.1 Tupaia belangeri chinensis
CTGCTGAGCTGGCAATGTTGGACTGTCGTCCTAGGTAAATTTAGATTAACCATTTTACTCCCTTATCTTTTTTCTTTCTTGGTATGTCCTTCACCTGGATTTCACTGAAAGAATCCTGAACTTTGAAAGAGAGAAAAAAGGCCTTTATTGTACTTTCTGGTGACAAATGGACTGTAGATTTCAGAATGCTCAAGTCCCCTGAAGTAGTGTAAGTGTGTGGCCAGGGAAGCTTGCGAGCCACCTTACTTGATGGCAGAGTTTTTACTAAAATATACTAGTGGTACATTTTTGAAGCCCTCCATTTTAGTTAAAGCAGAGAATTTTCTTAATAAGAGAAAGATTCAGACTCAAGACCAAACTTTTCAGTTTTTTCACTTTTTACTGTTTCCACCAGGCACAGATCTTCTCCTCGCTGATATTTTTGAATTGCTACTGTTTTCGCTTTATAGTCCCTTTTAGTTGCATGGAAGAGAATACATTTATGATCTGCATGACTTCATACCACAATTTTGTAATCCTTAGCCTCCCAAGTATCAGTTACAAGAAGTCAAGGACAGAAAATGGAAAGTATGTAACCATTGCCTATTAACCCAAGATTTGGACTAAAACTAAGTCATTCAGCTCAGAAATTTGTTTTTGTTTTTGAGAGGAATAATCTCACTTTAATTTTCATTGTTAAAACTCTGTACACCTACCTAGTCTATGTAGGACATGCTTTGTTTTATCAAATTTTTCAAAATTGCCTTTGATTTCTTATTTCACCATATTTTAGCTAAAGTTATTTTGCAGTTACTGTCCATGCACACACACACACACACACACACACACACTCTCTCTCTCTTTCTCTCTCTCTCACACACACAGATATTTTGATTAGTTCAGATTTCTTAATACTTTCCTCAATGTCAATATTAGGAGGTGAAAAGATCTTGGATACCACAATAGTTTTTGTTTCTCAAAAGGCCCAGTATATATATGCAGATATACAGAGTATGTGTGGTATTAACATTTCATAGGGATGAGGGTGATTAAATAAAAATATCTAAAAAGGCTCTTTAAGGAGGGATATTGTTGATATTGAAAAAAAAAAGGTTGAGAAATGCTGCCCCAGAGTTTTGGTGAAAGTAAGAATCTTGGGTCTTTTAAAAAGTCTAGTTTTAATCTGGAAAATCTTAATGACAAGAGTTGAGCTCACAGAGAGAAAGTAATAATTTATTAAATTAAACCCTTGTTCTGATTCCAAACATTTTCCACTTCCTGACCCAAATTTCCCTAAGGGATCATTGAAGAAGATACCCTTGCTCATTGAAATATCACATTAAGACAGGATGAAAACTTGAGGAGGCCACAAACGTGGAGTGTAAAGATAGGCAGATAACAAAAAGAGGTTTCCAAACATTAATTTAGATTCTTTAGGAGGTCTGGCCCTCAAATTACAAATGGCAGGTAATCTGGACAGAAAATTAGACATGACTCTGGAACAGGGTTGTTGAAACCATTATCTGATGGTAGAACTGTCTTCACACTTGAATGCCATCCCTTCGTTCCTGCTGGCCCTGTCAGATGCTGCTCCATGTTGGTATTAAGAAAGGAACAAAGCAGGCGGACGTCCTGTTCAAGGTTTCAGGTGTGTTGGATCCTGTCCAGTTTGACACCAAAAACTTGTTTCTGATGTACTGTGCCTAATCACTGCAGGTAACTGACATAGATAAGAAATGATATGGAAATAGATAGTGTTAGGGTCCCTAAATGATTATCTCCTTCTGCCCATCGTGGGAGGCCGCTCTGCTGTTGTCTCCTGGCCTTCCAGAGCTCCCCATTGCAATGTATTCTTGTTCTAAAGGGATTTCCTGCAGAGCCCTTCCACCTGCAGAATAGCTACAAGTAGCCCAGTGGAGGAGAGTGGTTCTCTTTCTCCAGGAAGAAATGAGATTCTATAGCTAAGAAAAATTAAAATGTAATACTTTGCAATACTTATTGACTGTGTATACTTTCATACAAAGTATTTTATTATGTATCATTCTTACTCAAATCAATTTACATTTGATACCTGTTTCTGCCTCTGCCTCTGGGCACAGAGAAAATCTTAATTTAGCGGTAGCTTCCATGTGTTCTTATTTTACTATTTGTGCAGTTGGTGCTTTTGTAGTAATAACTAGCCACAACTAGGTGTTGCTCAGAGTGTGGATGTAGATGTGTAAAGGTGGCAATTAGCTGACAGTATTATGTACTTATTTTAAAATCTGACCAGAAGGACTTCCTGCCTAGAAGGTTAAGAATACAGATGTACCTTTCACATTCTTGAGCTTTTGTTGCTTTCAGAAAATACTGGTGTTGGTTGTAAACCATTCGGAATTTAGTTCAATTTGGTTACTATACCAGTACTGGAATCATCTGTTACACTATTATTATCTAGTGTTAGGACTGCACTTTTGGTCATTGTGCAGTCTTAGATTTTAAAGTAGTCACCTCTTTTCTTAAATAATGTGACTTTCTATTGTCATCATTGATGATAGCGCACTGACTTCAGTGAGGAGACCAGAACTTAAAGGGAAGGCAATGAAATGGAGGACAATATAGACAGATTATTTTTTAAATGTCTTGAAGCTAAGAATCAAATTAGTGTATAAATCTTATATTCTTCTGTGTTTATATTTTTGATTCAACTCTAAAAATATTAAAGCCTCATAGTCTTGGAAACAATACAGATGATTACGTATTTTAAATGCAATAAGGCTTTGACTTGCCACCATGTGTAATATTATCTCATAGAGATTCTTTGGAAGAGGTGAGTTTATAGCCAGCCATGGTGGCACAGCAGTAATGCAGCACTCTGTAATGCTAAGGCCACATGGGAAGGTCCCAGGTTCATGTCCCCGGTTCGTGTCTTCCTGTGCACCCTGAGCACACTGACACATGTCCATGATCCTGGCTGGCTGGGACACGGTGTATATTATGGCATGATCTTTCCCTGAAAAAATAAACAAAAAGGTGAGTTTAGACAGGTGTCCGTGTAGATAGTAAGAGATGTCACTTCTCCTGAGTTACAGTAATGACCACTGAGAGTTCATTGAATGACAATGATTTCTGTCTACAGAATTTTCCCTTTTGGTGAACAATATTGTTTCAGAACAATAAAGTCAAACAATGGAACAAATCCCACAGTTTTCCCTGAAAAAATAAACAAAAAGGTGAGTTTAGACAGGTGTCCGTGTAGATAGTAAGAGATGTCACTTCTCCTGAGTTACAGTAATGACCACTGAGAGTTCATTGAATGACAATGATTTCTGTCTACAGAATTTTCCCTTTTGGTGAACAATATTGTTTCAGAACAATAAAGTCAAACAATGGAACAAATCCCACAGTCACTGATTTCTGATGACCAGTGATAAGGATCAGTAGGGCTCTGCGCATATGTGGTTGCAGTCAGAGTCCAGCATTCTAAGAATCTGGAAGGACATGCATATTTTTGTCTCTGTCCTTGAAGGTGAGTCATATGTGTATCATCTTCATCTGGAACTTACTCCTGAACCTTCTTTGCTGAAGTGATCTATTTAGTGCCAAGAAGCAGTTCCTGAACACCTTAATAAACTCCTTCCTTTCTTTAAAATAGTAGTTGTTTATTTAAAAAAATTTTTTTTTTTTACTAGAATCCCAGTATGTTGTGATCTTTCACTTGTAATCTCCTGAATAGCTGGAACTGCAGGCGTGCGCCATGATGCCCAGTGCTTTCAGATAGGCCCCAAAATTGCTCATGCTGGCCCCAAGCTGAGCTGGTGTCCTCCTGCCTCAGCCACTGATGCGGTTGAAACTAGAGGTGTGCACCACCATGCCCAGCTTTACAATGGGCTGGAAACAAGCTCAGGCTGCCCACGTGCCCAGCCCACGCTACTGCAGCTGGGCCTAGGAAAGTCATTTAGCAGAAACAGGTGTAGGATGTTTCTAACTCATCTGTGCGATGTCAGTAATACATTGATTTTATTTATTTATTTAATTTGTAATTTTTCTATAAGAGAAAAAGAGGAAGGCAGACCCAACAGGGTCTTCATACAAAGATTCCACCACCAACCCCAGGCAGCCTGTGTTACAGGCTGTGCCCCCCGTGACAGGTGTGTACAGGGACACTGCCAAATGCAAACCTGGAACCTACCCATAGGGGTCAACATCACAGAACCTGTGTCACTGCCATGCAGCAGCAGCTGGCTCACATGGATTTTTATGAAGCAATAAGATGGTTTTAGGGTGGAAGTGAGTTAGTAACTAAGGTACCTGGCTTCTCTCAGTGTTCTTTCTTTCCAGGTCATTCTTGGCTTGATCTGGATAGTCTTCTAAAGATGAAAGGTGACACGCAAATGATGGTTGTCCATCCTAAGCTCTGCTGCTGGCCCCTGCTACCACTGTTATTCCTTTATTCAATGCATATTTCTTGCACCCCCATTAGGTGCCATATCCTGTGCTAGATGCTAGGACATATCTAGGACAGTATGAATAAGACAGACATGGTTCCTGCCTTCTCAGAATGTGGGGCAGACAATAAAAACAAATTAGTAGTTGATCCAGTATGTTGCACCAATCCTTCAGGTGTATTCTGCAGCGTGCCAGGGTTCACCAGCAGACCCTTGGAGGTCAGGGCACGGGCTGAGGAGGCTGCACACGTGTCGGGTTTGCTACTCCTTCTTGTGGACAGAGCTCCACATGGAATCCACACTTCTGTTTCCCAGATTTGAGTTCATCGTAAGACTTTCCTTCAGAAAACAAAACAAAACAAAACACAACACATATTCTGCAGTTACAGTGTGAAATCACAGTGTGGTATCGTAGGTGCTTGCATGGAGGAAATGCACTGAAGTGTGGGAAATCACAAGCAACCCCAAATATAGACTTGAGGGATTAGGAAAGGCTTCCAGGAGGAAGTGATGTTAAAACCAAGGAATGAAGGATGAATAGGAATTAAGAAGATGGGGGGGTAGTAAGGAAGAAGAAGGGTGGAGTTTCCAGTGGTGAAAACAGCATTGCCAAGTTTGGCAGTGAGAACACAGGCAAGCAAGTGTCCACTAGTGACAGGGTCTGGAAAGCTGCATTAGGGATTTTTGTCCATCATGCTGAGGGAGGGAGAAGCCACTTAAAAGAGTGACTTTGGAGAGAGACATGCCTGTCCTCTGTTGTGTTTGAGCGCTGAGTGCGAGTAGTCCTAATGGGTCACAGTAGAAATTTATTTTATTAATTGTATCGGAGGCCTCTGTAAGGTAACATAAATGGTGCAAAGTCATCTGTCTAGTGTTTGACAGCATTTTGAGTTATTTCAGATATCCACATTTCAGAGGTAAGGCAATTTGAAAGAGAGCTTTTTTTACATTAAAAGATGGTTTGGGAGGACCAGCAGTTAGCATAATGGCTATGTCGCTGGACTCCATGTAGTCAACCGTGGTTCACGTCCCAGACCCAGTGGCTTAAAACTTTCGCTGGGGGCATGTGCGTGCATGCCCAAGATACCGAGAGGAGATTGGAGGAGAAGAGATTGCAGCGTGGCTATCCCCCTTGGGGGGTAATTTCTCACTTTCTATCTCTCTGTCTCTGTCTGGCGAGCACACATGCCCTATAAAAAAAAAAAAAAGACAGTTTGGGCAAAAAGCTAAAGGAAGACAATATGTACTAGTAAAAATAAAAGAACCCAAGAAAAATGCTACAGCTAATGTGTTCTGCCTCTGCATTTGTATTTCAGCTCTGAATGGAAGTCATAAATAAGGAATACACCCACAGGACACTAAAGTGCACAGGTGCACAGACAGGGTGAAATATTTTCTTCTGAGGGTTTTTCTTTTCCAGAGCAAGAATGAAACACTTCTATTTTTAGTAAGCACTCATGATGCATGCAATAATGTAGTTTCCCCTGGTCTTCACCCTGACATGCTGACATCTGTACATTAGCTTTCATATAAGTAAATTGGTACTCTCAGTGTGTGTGTGTGTGTGTGTGTGAGAGAGAGAGAGAGAGAGAGAGATATCTAAGGTGTACAGTTAAGGGTCTTTGTTTAATTAGAAGATGGCAAGTCCATTGAAGCAACATAAACAGGTACGTACAATGAAGTAATAGAAGTAATAAATATGCAACAAATCCACTGAAAGGTAAAGTCAGGGTCTTCAAGTGTATAAATGAGCTCATAAGATTCATGTGGGAAACTCTGAAAGACCATCTGTCTTTACTTCCTGTGTAATCCCATTCACTTGTCATCTGATTCCTATTCCACAGCAGAATGGGAAGAAGAGGTCCTAGAATGGAGGACTGGTTTGAATCATTCACATTCATAGCACGGAGAAGCAGCAACTAGTGGTTTTCCTGCCTCCTCTTAAAATGCCAGGTTTTAAAAAGTATTCCTAAGACCTAAGCAAGCACAGCTGGCTTAAGCTTCTTACTGACTAATGGGAAAACAGTTCCAACCTGTTTCTGTGTGTCTCTAGGGAATTACAGTATTACAGCCCAGTACAGCTGTTGATTTTTTAAAATGATGTCCTTGAGCCATAAAAGAAACCTCAGATTATTTATCTGATAGGCTTACCAGGTTCATAACTAAAAATGATATTAGCTTATGTATTTGTGGATTTCAACCAGAAAGTGGGCAGTGCTTACTATGAAACTTTTGTGGAAAAGAACGACTGTAGCCTGGATGATAATCAAGTGTTATTGGCATTCTGGCATTCTTTCAGTGATAACCGATAGGTTTGTTTTAAGCAAGAGGGAAAAGAGAGAAGTGAACAAGGACTCTGTGTGTGTGTGTGTGTGTGTGTGTGTGTTTTAGATTAGAACCTCCTGGGATCAGAATCTTTAATAACTTGAATGAAAACATAGAAAACTCATCTACCAACTTGCATATTTTAGCTGGAAAAAATAGTTAGTAGGTTGAGTTAGATGTAAGGCTAGCAGACTATTTTTGTACAGGGTCAGATAGTAAATATCGTAGGTTCTTCAGGCTGTCTGGTTCTATTGCACCTACTCATCTCTAACATTATAACATGAAGGGGGCTATAGATATTACAGAAATGAATGGTATGGCTGTATTCCAGTGAAACTTTTTTTTTTCTTTTTGAAGAGGTTTTTGCTATAGGGCACGTGCGCTCGCCAGACAGACAGAGACAGACAGAAAGCGAGAAATCACCCCCCAGGGGGGTTGGCTACGTCATAATCCCTTCTCCTCCATCCTCCTCTCGGGATCTTGGGCACGCACGCACACGCGCCCGGTGTGAGTTTTAAGCCGCTGGGTCTGGGACGCGAACTGCGGTTGACTACATAGGAGTCTAGTGACATAGCCATTACGCTAACTGCTGGTCCAAACAGTGAAACTTTATTTACAAAAAGACAGTGGGCTTGCAGGCCAGAGTTTACAGGGAATTTGTGTGTTCTTGGGTTGAAATGATAGGCTGATCCTACTGAGATAAATGCAAAATCTACTCCTGGCTAGAAAATCAAAGCAAAATCATAAATATAGAGTAAAATAATTTGGATTAACAGCAGTGTGTGCAATTTCAGATGAATAGGTGTCTACCTAAACAGATAGATGTCTGTATGTTATTATCTCCTAAGTGGTTTACTTGCACAAAGCTTATGCTTCAATAAACGACGTAGTTGCTAAACCACTATAACAACAGTGTAGACCTGGTGTCAGCTTTAGTGCTGTGTCAGGACCAGGAAGGCAGCAGCGCTCTGACCAGTCAGCCCCTGCTCTGGTCAGTCTCTGTCTTGGGTGTGTTGTGCTCTTGATCCCTCTGTCTCTTTCTGACTCCTCTACCCCCATAACCTATATCCATAGAGCAGCCTACTCTTCTGTTTGTGAATTTTGCCTTCTAATTGGCTCCATCTCCTTTGCTGACAAGTGTATTCAAGTTTCTTTGCCTCATTTCACAATACACAAAAGTTATATTACTGTTTCTCTTAACTTATTCCTCATATAAACCTCCTCAGTCTCACCATGACCCTCCATCTCTTCTTCCCCTCCTCTCCTTCACCTATTACAATTTGAAATCATCCCCACTGCTCCCCTGAACTGCTCTGGGTGAAGCTACTAGGACTGAATAGGAAATATAGGAGAATGATCAGATTATAGAAGGTCACAGAGATTAAAAAAAAAAAAAAAAACCTAATTTGGAGGCACTTTAAGTTTTAGGAGCTAACACAACATCTGTGTGGAGAACCTAGAGAAGGGAAAGCAAGACAGAGCATATATTTTCATGAAATGTATGCACAGTAAACATGAGGTCATCAGTATGTATTATGTTTCTAAAGTAAGTAAGAGTCACGGTGACAGGTGTATGATAATAATACCTGCTATTTCTCAAGGACTTGTAACATGTCAGTGTGCTTTCATATCTGTTACAAAAAGTGGGTTGGTGTGAAGAATTAGTTACATGTTTCCACAACACCTCATTGAGAATCTCAAGATTACACATACTTTTTGACTGCCACCTTAAGCATAAACATGACAGTTGAATTAATGTGGAACTAATATTACTGAAATGTTGAGAATTTTCAACTATCTCAAGAAAGCAAAAATAAAACCAAAAAACTCCCATCTGCAACTGACTAAAATGGATCCTTTTTGATGTATCTTGTCAGCATTGGTATCAGAGTGTTTCTTCATGAAATGTCTACTACTTAATAAGAGGATTCAAAAGAAAAAAGTAAAAATAAAGTAGGATTGGGAAATATTTAAGGAGTCAGCATGGATAAGACTATAGAAGTTTAAGAAAAGATTAATGCATCTTCATTCTTGTTACAGATTTATCTCTAGAGAAGTTTGTTTATATCATATATTACTTTACAGAAGATAAAACAAGAGAGTTGTTATTGGATAGAATAAAAAATAATGCATTTGTTACGATAACAAAACTTCACTGACAAAGCTTCTAAACATAGAATTAAAGGATTTTTAAACATTTGTGAATTTTAAACAAAGGTAGACTAGAATGGAGAGCTACTTGGAGTTTGGTTTAAGTGTAATGCAGAAGACGCACTCAGGAAGAGCCACTGTGGCTTTATGATGTTTTACTTCTTCAGTTTATTACTTTTCACCGAACTCAGCTACAATAAACACAAGTCCAACAAATATTTACTGAGAACTGATCCCATGCAGAGCTCTTTACTAAGCACTGTGTCACAGAAATAGTTAAAATAAAGTTCTGTTAAAGCTTATAGTTTGAAGAGAGAAAACATGTATGTGAATAAACATGAGGCAGTTAGTGCCATTCTAATGTGACCTAGAGTTTTTGCCCTTTTTTTAAAGAATACAAATTATAAGGGTCTATCCTTAATCAAATTATAACTATAAATAATTAATCCTAATATCTGGTTCAGATGTTTAAAATCTATTTTTTGATCTGTTGTTGAATACAATATAATCTGAAGACAAAGGCAAATCCCTCATTTATGATTACTAT
Organism: Tupaia belangeri chinensis; assembly: GCF_000334495.1. Classification (NCBI taxonomy): domain Eukaryota; kingdom Metazoa; phylum Chordata; class Mammalia; order Scandentia; family Tupaiidae; genus Tupaia; species Tupaia belangeri. The sequence continues at coordinate 629,227 of NW_006159758.1, forward strand.
TAATTATCATATTAATTAAACTTAAGCCAAAAAGTAACTTTTAAAGAAAGCTTACTTTCTTCATTTTCTCATCTGCATGTTCAAATCTTATGCTAACTATTCCTGAACCATAAATGCAAGTATGTAGACTCAGTTATGCACCCAATGTGACTTAACTTTTTTTTTTTTTGAGAGGTTTTTTTGTTATAGGGTGTGTGCGCTCGCCAGACAGACAGAGACATAGAGACAGAAAGCGAGAAATCATCCCCCAGGGGGGATGGTCATGCTGCAGTCTCTTCTCCTCCATTCTTCTCTCGGGATCTTGGGCACGCACGCACACGCGCCTGATGTGAGTTTTAAGCCACCGGGTCCAGGACACGAATCACGGCTGACTACGTGGGAGTCCAGCGACATAGCCGTTACACTAACTGCTGGTTCCCTGTGACTTAACTTTTTTTTAAAAGGGGTTATTTTTCAAGTTGTTATGTTAAATTGACAAATAATTGTCCATATTTATGGGGTATGGTGTAATATTTTGATACCTGTATTCAATGTGTAGTAACCATTTCCATCACCCCAAACATTTGTCATATTTTTGGTGTGTATTAGAGGGTGAGAAAGTTGATCTCATGGAAGAACAGAAGAATAATTACTACAAGCTGGGAAAGACAGAAGGTGGTGGGGACTGGATGTGAAATTACAGCTACATAAGGATAGAAGGAATAAATTCTGGAGTGTAACAATACTGTAGGACAACTATATATAACATTAACCTATTACATATTTCTTTTTTAAAAAATTTGCCAGAGGATAAAAGCACTTTCCAGAGACAGACGGAAAGAGAGAGAGAAAGAGAAAAATGAGAAGGCACACTGCCCTCCATGCAGGATGGTCACACCGCAATCCCTTCTTCTTTCTTCCCTCTTTTGGTATTTTGGGCACACACACTCATATGCACCCAGTGTGTTTTTAAAGCTTTGAATCTAGTACTTGAATCATGCAGTTTTCTATGTAGGATCCAGTCACCCAAACCACCATCCCAATAGCTGGCCCCTATTGTATGTTTCAAAAAACTAAGAGGATTCTGAACGGTTTTTACTTAACTTTTTAATATAATAGGCAGTATGATTATTTGGCCACTGGATGGCAGTAGACAAAGACAACTTTGTGTGTCTCATATTTCTTTCCCTCCGTCTTTGGGAATATCATTTAACTAGCAAACTCTCACATTTTCCAAATACATTGAAAAAAATGAAGAATAATGGAGATCTGCTATTCATATAATGTTATTCTAGTCCATATGATCCCAATAAATTTTAGATATAATTCAAACATGCTGAAACAATTTAGATGGCTATTTTACTGCTTTGTACTTTTTATACATCCAGTTTGTGTGCATGTGTGTGTAAAAGTTCATAGAAGTTCAATTTAGAAGCATTGGTTAATTGAAAATAATTTTCTGAACAATGGTTCCATGTGTGAAGCAAATATTCTTTGAACACATGATCAGCTGGTTGGCCACTCTAGACTTGCAGGAAATCCTTGAGAACTCTTCATTACATGCCAGGGGAATAAGTTTATTGGAAATAAGCTAATTTGTGGACAAAATTGTTATTGTAATATGAGACGTGAGAAACCATTCTCTTGGAATATGGCAGGTTCTGAGATCCTACGGAAATGAGGCAGAGCTTGGTCACGTGAATGTGTAAGAACAAGAAACCTGAAGCTTTCCATGAAGATGCTGAATGGTGATCAGTTATGGTGTGTAACTGCCTCTTAATTGCTGCACAGATAGAGTTGATTGTGTTCATCCAACCTTAATGAAGATTGCAAAGTGGTACACAAAAATGACCATTTTTTGGTTTAGTGAATGCTTTTGTGCAGATTGAAAAACCATGCTGAGGTCTATACAAGGGTAAATAATACCCCCCAAAAATCATGTCCTAATCATTGAGCCTCTAAATATTACCTTCTATGGCAAAGACTTTGCAGATGTAAATTAGGAAAGGATCTTGAGAGATGGAGAGATTGCCTTGGATTGTCTGGGTGGTTCCTAAATGTCTTCACAGTGTCCTTTTAAGAGAGACGCAGAGGACAATTAGAAAAAGGTGGAAGAGGAGATGACCATGGAGGTACAGATTTGCGTGATGTAGCCACAAGCCAGGGATTGTGAGCAGCCTTCAGGAGACAAAAGAGGCAAGGATGGGCTTTCCCCTGGATCATCCAGAGGGATTGTCCAGAAGGAGCCTGGCCCTGCTGACACCTTGGTTTTGGCTCTAGCCTCCACAGCTGTTAAGAGAACAAATGTGCATTATTTTAAGCCAGTATATTTATGGCAATGTGTTATAGCAGCCCCAGGAAACTCATACAAGGTCTTTGATATGAACAATTAATAGTTTAAACTGATTAGTTGGTTAAGTCTAGATTTCCAATTATTTATACAATTACATTGGCCAGTAAATGACAGTTGAATAGTGACTGAAGATCATTGTCCTTGAGAATTTCTTAGTAAGACCAGTCTTACTTCTCCAGCTCCATATCAGAAGGTTTTGAACATTCTAGTACCAAATCTTACCTCATTTTCAGATAAAACTAAATCCTTATATGTCAAAAAGGACAATAATCCTGCTTCCTTATATCAGAGTTGATTCTTTTTTTTGGAGAGGTTTTCGCTATAGGGCGCGTGCGCTCACCAGACAGACAGAGAGATAGAGACAGAAAGCGAGAAATCACCCCCCGGAGGTGGTCACGCCACAATCCCTTCTCCTCCATTCTCCTCTTGGGATCTTGGGCACACACACACACGCACTCGGTGTGAATTCTAAGCCACCGGGTCCGGGACGCGAACCGCTGTCGACTACGTGGGAGTCCAGAGACATAGCCATTACGCTAACTGCTGGTTCCCAGAGTTGATTCTTAAAAATTCCCCTTGGAGCCAGTCAGTGGCATAGTGGTTAAGGCAGGTGGATCTTACATGGCCAGCTTTGTGGTTTGAGTCCTGAACCTGCTGACTTGACATACATTCTGGGCGCATGCATGTACGCCCAAAATCCTGAAAGGAGAAAGAGAGAGGAAGGCATTGGGCTGTGACTGACTGTCCCCAGCTACTGTGCTTTCTCACTTTCTCCTTCTTCCTCTCTCTCTGTCTGTCTCTCTAGTGATCACACATGCCCTCTGTCAAAATGTAAAGAAAAAAAGAAAAAAAAAATTCCCTTAATCCAGTGTGTCATTTATTTTTTTGTTTATATGTTTGTTCATTTGTTTATTCCATAAAGTTTCATTGAGAGTACACAATGTGTGCTTCTGTACTAAATTCTGGGTCTAAAGAGTTGAAGGAGATGTGATAATTATTTTGCTAATTAACTGTGTATGTGATAATTATGTGATTATAGTTACTATCAGTGTAGTACTTAGCGTGCAGAGTCTGCTGTATACTATGACATACATAAGAACAATGATAGAATATATTGGGTAATGGGAACATAGAAGACATACATCCAGATGAGGTATTTGCAAATATTAAGATTGTTAAAAATTTGGAATTTTGGGGACCAGCAGGTAGCACAGTGGTTAGAGCGCTGGACACTCCCACATGGCCTACCACAGTTCGAGTAGCAGACCTGGCAGCTTTCTTTCTCATTCTCTCTCTCTCTCTCCCCCCTCTCTGGTCAAATTAAAATAAATGAATGAATAAATAAAATTAAATAAAATAATTCTCAAAAAATGTTGGAATTTTGACAGAATCAGACAATTTCAGTTGCATTTTTGCACTTCAATTTTAGCTGAAATTAAACTCAACTCTTACAACTCTACTCCCTCATTGTCCAACAGAAATATAATATATGCCAACATTATTTTTTAAACTTAATACCCCATAAAAAAGTAAATGTGCATGAAATAGACAATAATTTATTGTTAACTGTGGTCACCCTATTGTGCTTTAAAACATAAGAATTTACTCCTTCTATATAACTGTAACTTTGTATCTGTCAAATAACATCTCCCCAACTCCTACTTGCTATCCTACCCACCTCTAGTATATTTTAAAATAAGAGAATATTTTGAATATTCCCAATACAAAATATAATAAATGTTTGAGGTGCTAGATATAATTACCCTGATTTGATCATTACACATTGTATTCGTGTATTAAAAATGATACGGTACTTCATTAGTTGTATAAGTATTGCGTCATGCATGAAATTAATTTTAATGGTACATTTTATTCAACCCAATATATAGGCTTATATAGTCATCATATAACATTTTGGTCAGCGATAGAACACACGTCTGATGTGACCACATAAATGTGGTTAAGCAGTTAATAGTAAACTGTACTATTAGGTTTGAGTAAGTACACTCTGCGACATTCACTCAATGATGGTTACACCTAACAGCACATTTCTCAGAATGTATCATTTCTGTTAAGCAACACATGACTGTATTATCATTTCAGTGTTTAATAAACATTCTTAAATTTATGTTGACATTTACAATAATAAAATGTTACAAGTAGATAATTCTGTTTGTTTTTAAAATTTTTGCTATAGGGCATGTGCACTCACCAGAGAGAGACAGAGAGAAGGAAAGTGAAAAATCATCCCTTCTGGGGATGGCCATACCACAATCCTTTCTCCTCCATTCTCCTATTACAATTTTGAGCACGCACACATACGTGCCCAGCATGATTTTTAAGCTACCAGGTCCAGGACTCAAACCCTGATTGGACATGTGGGAATCCAGTGCCTTAACCACCTTACCACCTGCTGGCCTGATATTTCCTTTTGTCATACTAAGTCTCCAACATCTGGTAGGAACCTTATACTTACATCATATCCTATTTCAGATTAGCACATTTCAAACATCCTGTAGCCACATGTGACTAGTCATTACTAATATAGACACCACAACTCTAGGATAGTAAGATCATTTAAATTAGAGTAACACAAGTTATTGCCGATCTATTTCTAGCCTTAAATTAAATAATTTAGGAAAGCTATTTTTTTATCTCTTTGTTTCAATATGTTGACATTAACTGAGTCACTTGTTAAGCAGATTAATGACTCAGAATGGACAAGTTTTATGTGGTGTCTAGTTTGTTTCATTATTATGTCAACATTGTTACAGTTGATATTTTTGGTTACTTTCATGTGTCTGCTTTAAAAAAAGAAAAACTTCCAGTAATCTGATCAATTTACAGTCAACTAGGATATTATGTTTCTATGCCAGGTGCAAAGCTTCTGATATTTGAGATGTTTCTTATGAAAACAGCAGCTGGCACTTCATTTCTCTGCCCCAACGAGGTAAACTGTTTAACCAGGATTGATATTCCTTTTAATTTAATGCTTAATTTGACTAGAGCAATGATAAACTGTTTAACCAGGATTGATATTCCTTTTTATTTACTATTTAATTTGACTAAGGCAATGATAATGTTCACTTTATTATTAGCACTTGACCATTTTAAAAAAATTACTTTCTTCTGGCTGATCAGTAAATATTTATGAAAAATAGAACCCTGCCATCTGTTTGGGGGTGGTGGTTAATCTATTGCATATTTGATACAGGCTTTTTCTGTTAATAATCTCGATCTCTTTGGTTTTAGAGAATTTAGACAGCTTTCATTTGAAGCATGACTTTTTTAAAAAACTAAATGTTATGAAAGCTGTTAAGCATCTTCAAGTTTCAACTCTCCCACTTACTGTTCTTACACCTAAAATTTCAGCGGGTTAGTAAAAATTATTATAGGAAGATAAATCACTCCTCCTTTTGCTATCATATCCCTACCAAGCTGTCAGCTGAGTCTTTGTTGGTCTTTAATTTGCTTATGTTCTGAGCAAGAGAAAGTATTCTATCAAATAAAATGGCTTATAAGGTTGTCCTGCTTTTTCTTAAATGACTTTTAGAAACATCTCATTGGACCATGTTCCCTCGAGAGGCTCATAAATCATGATACCCGGTAAAACTTTCATTGCTGCAATATTTATTTCTTATCTTTGTGACGAACTCAACCTAAGTTGCCTGTTTTGATGGCTATCACATGGAGACCACAGCACAGTATACCCAGTTTTCAAAACTAGCATGTGAGATCAGAAAGGCTTGTTCTAAGGAAGAAATTCTCACGAGCCCAGAATCTCTTCAATAACTATGTGTCAGAACGCAGCATGACTCTAGCGTTGTTGAAAACATTTTATTCAGAGACACTTTTCAGTTTTCACCAAAGAAGTGATTTTAAAAACCACTACTTTTTAAAATATGCTCTGGTGCCTGACATGTATCCTTCTCACTTATTTCTACCTGAAATTGTATCATTTATTTTTATTTCTTTATGTTGTTTTCCTCAAGTTAAACTCTGTAAGAGTAAAGACTTTGTCTTCTTCATTCCCTGCTATTGGGCCATCAGAAAAGTCATGACACATTTTTGCATAGAAAGAGATGTCATGGCTTTTTCAATGACCCAATAGATGCCTGGCTCCTATAATAGTACTCGGTATCTAGGAGGTACTCTGTAAATAATTGTTGACCGGTTAAATGAACCTCAATAGAATGCAGTTCAGATGAACCTCAAACTTATTGCAGGAAGAAAGTGTCCATAGGTGGATAGGGAGGTGGGCAAGTTTTGATGCTAGTAAAGCTTACGTTCCAGATCCCCTCTCTTGATTGGCCTCTTCTGAGGCCCTGTTACCTAATTTTATATTCATAATTTGATATTCTTTTTCTTAAAGAGAGCATCCCACATCATGCAAGGGGTAGGCCCTACAACATCTGGATTGTGTCTGGTACTAAGTGCCTATCTTTGTCATCTGAGGTTTGACCTGAAGCGCTGTGAAAATAAGTGGAAACACCCTCTATCCGACGAGCAGATGAACATGTCAGGAGCTCTTACCTAGGAGCTGTATGCACCCACTGTCTGGTCTAACATGGAGCATCCCGCCTGACGCCCTCAGTGATCGCGGTGCTCTGTCTTACTTCCCTGGTACATTTCTGCTCCCACTGTCGGGGCATGTGTATATCCCAGAGGTCTCTTGTATTTGTTCCCAAACATGTGTCTTCTAGTTGTACGTGCTAACATAATAGCAATTTAATTAAATATTGTGTGACACA
>NW_006159758.1:636323-639618 GCF_000334495.1 Tupaia belangeri chinensis
TTAAAAAAAATACAATTTTGTCTCTATAAATATTTAACTGAACGCTAAACTTTAATGATCAGTTGCGTGAAAAACATGTCAAGTGAGTGAATTAGTCTCTTCAGGCTGCCATAATGAAATTCCACAGACTTGGGTGGCTTAGACAACAGACATTTATTTCTCATGGTACTGGAGGCTGGAAGGTTCCAGGTCAAGGTGGCAGCACATTCAGAATCTGGAGGGACCTCTCTTCCTGGCTAGAAGATGGTTGTCTTCTTTCTGTGTCCTCACATGGTCTTTCCTCTTTGTACAGAGGGAGAGAGATCTCTGGTGTCTCTTCTTCTTATAAGGGCTCCCATCCTGTCAGATTATGGCCCTATCCTTATGACCTTATTTAATCCTAATTATCTTTCTAAAGGCCCTGTCTGTAGGTCAAGGCTTCAATATAAGAAATTTGGGGAATGCAATTTAGTATATCATGGGTATGAGTAAGACTACTGAATTATTCTACAAAGTGAGAGTAATGCAAAATATAATAGAATTAAATAGCCCGGAGGGTTTCATATGTAAATGGTTGCTTCACTTGTCCTGGGTTCTCATCCTGGGACTTCACTGAGCATACCATGTACTCACAAGCCTGTCATCTAGGCTGGCTCAGACTAGGTGTGTATTATGTTGTGGGTGCCCTGTTGGGATGCCTGCCTATCTGTCTTTCTGTTTATTTCTGTGTGTGAGAAAGAGGGAGAGGGAGAGAGAGAGAGAGAGATGGAAGGAAGAAAGAAACCAAAGGAGAAATCAGAAATTATGGATAAGTTATGGATATAGTTTGTGCAAGAATGATTACTCAAAAAACATTATATACTCAAAATAAAGGCCTTTCTACTTCATTAGAACCTGGTCACTGGAAAGCACATTTACATATTTTAAGCTAAAATAAAATGAAAAATCCTCATTTTAACTGCCGTTTTAATCATTCCATCCTCTACTATTGCAACTTTGTTGGATAAGAGGGTTTCCAATGTGTGTATGGAAAAAAATAATGTCTTAATGAGATACATGTTTTGTACAACGCATGTAGCGCCCAATTTATACCAACAGAGGTTAATGAAATTCATTAACTTGGAAAGACAGTCTAGCCTGATGAGAGACCGTATGGAATAATGATTATAGGGAATAAGCTCTCAGCTAAAATCCTGCCCTTTGCTGGCTATATATTCTTGGGAAATTACTCAGTCCCTCTTAAGACTCAAAGATTAAACAAAAACAACAAAACCACCTATATTATAAAGTGAATGTGAAGATTAAATAATTACTGATGTAAAGCACTTAGCACAAAGTAGGAGAAACAAGCTTAATATATAATAAGACATTTAGATGGTTGCCTTAAGTTGTTTATTGGATATGGGATATTTTCATATGTTCACATTATTTTTTATATTACATTAAATGATAAAAAATTTACTTTGCAAGAAGTAGAAGTAACAGCTATGTCTACAATTTGTTTATGTGATGACTTCATAGATTTATAAATAGACTCACAGACTTATAAATTTTATCACTAGAAGGTTTTTTAGAGGTAGTCTATGCTGTCTTCTTGCTTTCTATTTGTTAAAAACGTGGTACAGAGAGTTGCAGTGACTTGCCTAAAGTCACAGTGGATCAGAGCCAGGGTCTAGATTTAAATACATATCTTGGGACCAGCAGTTAGCATAATGGTTATGTCGCTGGACTCCCACGTAGTCGATCTGGTGGCTTAAAACTCACACGGGGCATGTGTGCGTGCATGCCCAAGATCCTGAGAGGAGAACAGAGGAAAAGGGATTGTAGCGTGGCCATCCACACTGGGGGGTGATTTCTCACTTTCTGTCTCTCTGTCTCTCTCTGTCTGGTGAGCACACGCGCCCTATAGCAAAAAGAAAAAATAAAACTCTCAAAAAAATTAATAAAAGATTTAAATACATGTCTTATAACCTATCATCTGTTACTTTTTCTGTAGCACTGCAGATGTTTCCTATCGCTGTGACTGTTGTTGGGTATGACATGGCAATTGCTAGTCTTAGTAAAGATCAGTGATTAGAGTTAAAGAAAGTAGCTTTACCAATACAATATTTGTTGTATCATCCATACTGTTGCCTTTTCCCTCCAGAGTTGTACTTATTTTTGACTTTTTTTTTTGGTAAATGTAATGACTATATATTTTTTAGCAATTTGGATAAAAAAGTAGTGATAAGAACTGAGAATATGTGGCTTTCCCTTTTGTTGTTGTTTTCATTTTATTTATCATCGTAATCGCATGTTCCACTTGCTGTTGTATCTTCAAGTCAGAGTTATAGATGAAGCAAGTTTGCAGCCTATTCATGGAAGGCTTATCTTTTTAGCAATTTGCCATCTATATAAAAACGTGAATCTAAATGAAGTTGGAAGCCAGGGATAAATCATTCCTGACTTTCCAGCTCAAGCTTTCTCTTAATGTCTAAAAGTAATATATATGCAAATACAAAGTGGTTTTTTTACATTAGTTTAAATAAAAAAGGACATGAAATTAAGCTACCTTGGGCTAGCAGATGATACAGTGGTTAAGGCACTTGACTCCCACATGGTCAATCACAGTTCAAATCCCAGACTCGACACCTTGGAACTCACCCCGGGCACATGTGTGTGTGTTCCAAAATCCCTAGAGGAAAATGGAGGAGAAGAGATGGTGGCATGGCTATCTCCCCTGGACATTATTTCTTGCTTTCTTTCTCTCAGTATCTCTCTGTCTCTTAAGCAAATGCATGCACCTATAGCAAAAATTTCTCTCAAAAAAGAAAGAAAGAAAGAGAGAGAAAGAATGAAAATTAAGCTGCCTTAAGTAATCTCTACTGCATTTGGGAAGTAGACAGGCAGTTTCATAACATAACCAAGGGCAGAAACATAAATCCTTTTCTGGTTTAGAAGCAGTGTTTCAGAAGTGAGTTTCACTTGATTCATCAGTCATTTTACTTAATATCTACTGTGTGCCAGACATTTTAGCTGTAGAGATAAGGTAATAAAAGAGATGCAGTTGTTTGTTCTAATGTAGCTTTCTTAGTCGGGAGACTCAAGGTTTCTAAAGGATGATCGGTTACATCTTAAACTCTCATTTAACCAAATCAAGATTTTGAAAATTTGGTGATAAGAGAACTCAGGAAAGATTTGAAATCCCATTGATTTATTTGACAAATATTTACTGAATATCTGTTGTCAGTAAGGCACTGTGTTAGGTAAATAAAATTAATATTTAAAAAAAAATCACGGGAGCACTGGGGGGGGCCTTCATTTCAGAATCAGTGGG
>NW_006159758.1:639649-675505 GCF_000334495.1 Tupaia belangeri chinensis
GGGGCGGTGGAGGATTAAGGATTTATGAAGAGTCCCAAAGAGCTTGAATCACTTTAAAATGTAAATGGTCCCTCTAAGAATAGATATATTAATAGATAGGTTAAACTAGACCTTCAGCTGCCAGATTCCATACTGTCATGTAGGCCAAAACTGAATAAGAATTCCAAGAAGCACATGGTTTGGTTTCTGCTTTATTCTATAAGCATGGGCCCAAAGTTCCTTTCTAATTTGTCTACTCCCTTCTAGTTGTTCAAAAATAGACATAGATATTGGAAGTTGGTTTCATTGTACATCTTCACACCTAGTCAATTACTTTCTAAAACAGGCTCAGCAAGGGCTTCTTGATATGAAGGTATTTCTTATACTAGAGAGAAATCTACAGCTTCCTATCACAATTATACAAAGGAAAACATTATATACAGCAGACCTTTTAAAATTGCACACATAATAGATAAAACAATGAACTTTTCTTACAAAAATACTAATAATACTATCTTTTTCTTCATATGTCTTAAAAATACACACTATCAGGAAAAGCTGCATAGCTCCCTAAAAATAACCAGCTTAACTTTTGAGCTGAGCGAGACCCAGCATAGAGGAAACCTCAGGGGCGTGGTGATTTCAGAGAGCAACTCTCTGCCCACGAGCATTCCCTGTAGTTGCAGGAATGATTTACTGGCGTTCCTTAGGACACCCTGAGTACAATGGCTTTGAAACCATAATGGAGATAAAGTACCGTGTCCCACATCACTGCCCCTTGGTGCATCATAATGTTGAATCTCACAGAAGGCAGTGGTCATGTGGAGGTGATTTATGAACAGTCTGCATTTTCTAGAGGGTCTTAGAAGAACAACATCATTTTCTGGAAACTCTTCCTTATTCCTTGCTACAAAGAGATTTGTAGGGCCTTAGATTTTTCTAAAGCATTTCCAGTCACTTCCCGAACTCTCATTTAGCCAAATTGAGAAGTAGTGATAAAAGAACACATAGAAGACTTGAAAACCCATTGATATTTATTTGACATGTATTTATTGAACAGTGTTAATAAGATATTATGTTAAGTAGATAGAGACTTAGAAGAAAGCTCTATTAGATCATCTCTGGAGATAAATGGAGACACACACACACACGTTTTAGCCCACTATTTTGTCACTAACAAATGCCTGCGGATGGGTGATTTATAAATACTAGAGGTTTATTTGACTCATAATTCAAATAATTTGCCTGGAAGGTCCAAAGTCAAAGGCTAGCATCAGGCTAGATACATCACACAGGCTCAACAGAAGCAGAGGGGACGGCAGATGCAGAGAGCGCCCTGTCTGCATTCCACGTGGGTCCTTACCTGCCTTGTTCCCTCTCCTTATAAACCACCATGACTCAATCATGGGGGCCCTGCCCTAACCCCCAGTCACTGATCTCTTCCCAGAAGCCCATCTTTTCATACCCTAATTGGATCAAGGATCAAGGATCAAGTTTATATTCTCTTAATCCTGTTATAATGGCTTAACACATGAACTGGGGGGGGGAGGGTGGTATATTCAAGCTATAGCAATATGATGCTTTCCAAAGTTCATAGAAACACATATTATGAACACCTATGCATGAATTTCAATCATTTTTTAGCCAAAATAAACTTGTGCTTTGATTTCATTTCCCAAACTTTTTGAAATCTCATGTGTGTATAAAACATGTATGTTCACACATAAATACATGTGCCCAGTTGCCTGATAATATTTAATGTATATATGTAAAGGTACACATACACACTTATATGTTCAAATGTATCGTGTGTTATTTATATTATAAAGATGCTCATGGATAATATAAATGTATGTAGTGTTATTAATATGGTAGTGTTCATTAATATGGTGAAGTGTGACAACATGTTGCTGGAATAATTTTAATTAGAAAAGGCCACCTACCACAGAGAGTTAGACATCCTTTTATGGAATCAAAAGTGGTATTTGAACCAGACTAGGAGGATGGTATTTAGCTTCCTTGGGTACTGTATCAAATTGCCGTGGCCTGGGTATTTTAAAACAACAGAAGTATATTTTTGACCGTTCTGGAAGCTAGAAGTCCAAAGTGGAGTTGTCAGCAGGACACATGCCCATGGAGGCTCCAGGGAGGTTCTTCGCCTTCTGATGGCTGTTGGCTATTGACTTTCATCAGCTGCACCATTCCAGTCTCTGCCTTCTTGGTCACATTGCCTTCTCTTCTGCTGTGTGTGCCAAATGCCCCTCAGCTCATTTTAAAAGGGCATGTGTGATTATAGTTAGGGTTTACCAGGTAATCCATGATAAATCTTTTTTTTTTTTTTCCAAGATCCTGAGCTCAGTAGTCTTTTGCCATAGATGTATATTCACAAGTTCCAGGAATTAAACATGGTCATATCTTTGGGGAATAGGAGCATACCATTTGACTCATACAGATGAGAATCTTCCACAACAGCTCAATGTGGAGCCCAGAGATGATGGCACAGGCAGTAGGGCACCACTGTGTAATTTTAGAGCCATCTAGGAGGCTCTGAGTTTGGATCCTGAGGTGAACATGCCAGTGTGGCCGCAGGTATGTCCATGATCCTGGCTAATTGAAAAGCTGAATGGGGGTGGGGGATGCCTGTTGTGGCATGGTAAAATCCTGCCAAAGGTCTCTCTCACCTTCTCTTTAAAGAAATAAATAAGCAAATTTTTAAAAAATGAATTAAAAGCGAAATTTGGGGTGTGCATTACAGGCTAAAAAACAAGACTAAGCAGAGATGTAGGGCAGGACAAAAATGGCATGCTGACTAGTCAGGAAGGAGTGTCACCAGGGTACAGCATAGGTTGTATTTGGAAGAGAGAAGAGATAAGAGTTAACAGAGATGGGGCCAACTGTGAGGCCTTTTGCTGCTGGGAGCCACATTAAAATAAATTGGAGAGCCAGCAAAAATCCGGCAAAAATCTACATGCATATCCCAGGTGAAATCTCATCAAAGCTCACATAGAGCTATTAGCCATTAAAATAAAAAGGGAGAGATTTTAGCAATAAAATCAATAAACAGAATGTGGAATGGCTTTTATTTACATTCCACTGAAGACAATTCCAAAGGCCTGGATAACTGAGAAGGAGGACATTCAGATAGGGAGATCATATGGCAGAAATGATGGCTGGACTTGGTTGTATTGCTTCAGTTGCCTGTATATCTGGAAGGGGGTATAGTTCGAAATGTAGTTGATCTCTGAAGAGAGCTTGATATTAGAGCAGTCTACAGTATGTTGAAGGGTGAAGCTCTCAAGGGAGAAAGAGAATGTCTCTAAAGTTACAGTCATGGGGGAACTCCTTCCTATAGAGGTACCATGGAAAGAAAGGAGAACTAATATTTCTATGTTTCTTTATGATTCAAAAAGTACACTTTTGAGCACTTTTTAACACAGAGGATTGTAAATAGGCACAGAGGATTGCTGGATTTACAGGATTTTTCATGCACTAAATGATTGCATGTGAGCTCAATCCCTTTACATTGTGTTTGCCAGAATACTGATGGGCAAATCTTGCTATGATTCTTTGCATTTTTGTGCTCAAGTAATTTCCTCTAATTATGACCTTCTTAAAGTAACATGGTTATATTTGCTCTTTGTTTTATGGTAATGACTGATAAACAAAATGCTAATAGGCATTACAATTTTGTGCTATATTTGTTCTGATATTTAAATGGTTTAATTAGGATTTAATTTGCACACTAGCCTGAGTAGTTGTCTATCCTGATATTTCTTTCAGTTTTTTTGTTGTTGTTCAGAAAATCTTATTTATTAAGACATGGCAAGAGCCCAAACCTTTGTCACTGTGTGTGATATTCGTGCTGGTTTTCAAAGAAGAGGGTTTTCTTTCATAACCAAGGAAATATGCACTTCATTACAACTATGTCCATCTGAGTAAAGCTGTTATTTTTCATGTGAAAAATCACTGGATTATCCTGCATCGAGTTGAAAGTAATAGCTTCTACACATAACTTCAGTGTTAGTCTTTAGTCTTTAGTGTTTGTGATTGGATTCTCGTCCCAGGAGCTTATTTCTAGATTAGTCTGATCCATATAAATCTGTTCTTTCACTACTTATCAGATAGTAGTTTCTCTTGGGCACCTGGTGCTCACCTTTTCTCATTTAATGTCTGCTATCAATAGTTTAACTTACTTTACCTTTTTAGCCATTTCCATTAGAAGTTTTATTTCTCCATCTCCCAACCCCCATCTGTATACTCCACTCTGAGGATGTCCCGGAAATACAGTGCAGCAGTGGACATAGGATTCTTGCATTTGGAATCAGCAGTCCTGTGCTTTATCACTGGCTCTCTCACTAACTGTGGTAACTATGTAATCCTTCTGGGTCATCTGGAAATTGCAAAGAATACAGTTCTGTAGTATTGTTAGAACAGATGATGGAAGAATCAGATGGAAGCGTGTGTGTAGAAAAGAAGTACTCTGAAAAACTTGGAAACCACAGAAAGTATGGTATACCTCTGCTGTATGTTAAAGACATAGACAGTCCTTTATTTTTCGCTAGTACATTCAGAACATATTCAGATGTACGAAAGGGTGCTCTTACATCACTACATTAAAGAAGGAAAGGTTAAATGGAAAAATGCAGAGGCCGGCAGAGCCAGGAGCTCTGTGGCAGGCCTGAGATTTTGTATCTGACAAGCTTCCAAGCGATGTCCAGACTGCTTGTTTGCACACCACGCTTAGACAACAAGGTACTAAAACATGTGCTTTGCTGTAATACACATAGGGCTAGGAAAAAACCAGAATTTGGGGAGAACCATAGCATTTTAAAAACCAGGAAATAATATTTATCTAGCCAGAAAGTTTGCTATTTATATTAACAATAGAGTGAGACTTTTGTAATACAGATAATTTCTGCTTTGTAAATGTGGATTTCCTCATTGTTTTTTCCCCTAAAAACTGTTTTCTTAATAGAAAAAGGGTTATGTATCAATTAGGATTTCTTGTCAATTTTTTCTCTATTTAATAAATATGGAAATTTGGGGATAATATACATAATTTTATTTCTTTTTCTTATAGAATGATTGTAATACATGAGAAGTTGTAATTTATGGGTTTCTTAATAAGAAATTTGTTTTTTAAGAGACATTTTTGCTACAGGATGCATACACTCACCAAGGACACAGATCGAGACAGAGAGAAAGTGGGAAATCACCCCCAGGGGTATAGCCACACCACAATCTCCTATCCTCCATTTTCCTCTTGAAATTTTGGGTGCACATGTGCACATGCCCAGCATGAGTTTCAAGCTCGGTCTGTGACAGGAACCACAGTTGGCCATGTTGGAATCCAGTGCCTTAACTACTATGCCACTTGCTGGCCCCAAGAAATTTGTTCATAAAAAGAAAATGTACAAAAAATAGTCCTCTCTGCAACATAGGGTAGGCTGTGGGATACCTGGAGGCTAGTAAGAGTTAGCTAAATGTGCAGAATACAAGCTATACAGACACAGTTCCTGCTTTTAGGAGTTTATTTTCTGCCAGGGAGGTAGCTTATGTGCAATCATTGCAGAACCCTGGCATCTGTCTACATAGGGACAGCTCTGAGCACTGTATGAGGGTGGATCTGGGAGGTATTCAGGTGAATGTTGTCAAGGGCTGCAGAAGTAGCTTGATCTGGGTGTTACTTGGGTCTTTTCGGGAGGGTGGGAGTAACAGACAGAATTCCAGGTAGAGAAATCCAGCCATCCAGCAGGTAAGAATGAACAAAAAGACCATCCCCCTCACCACAGAAACATTTCAGTAGGCCAGTGCCTGAGAAAAATAAACCAGGCAGGAAGAGCTCTAGATTGCTGTCCCAGCCCTGCCACTGACAAGTTGACCTCTAGGAAATTACCTAGCATAGTTCTTAAGTTTTCTACATGCAAAATGAGGACTTTGGACTAGTTAGTGTTAAAAATTCCTTCTAGTTATAAAATTTTATGATCTATGACAATAAACTATGGTTGTAAAATGTTTTAGGGAGTTAATCTAAATGTCTGAGTATTTCCTAAAAGTATTCAGTCTGGAAGGCAGGAAAGTTCTTTATATTTTATCTGCAATAAAACATAAAATAAGTTGGTATTGGTGCAGGGTAAATGTGCCTAGCAGAGTGAATGTTGACATAGATTTAATGTGGTATAATCATGTTTTCATGTTTATTTATTATTGGAAAAGGTGTACTTGTGGAAAGTTATGTACAAGCTGAATTATCACTTAGTTGGTGTTGTAATTTATAAAATGTTTACTTTTTTAGAGTAGTATGTGTATAAGTTTTTAAAAAATCAAACAAAAATCCCTCGAAATTTGTAATAATGAACAGGAGTCTGTCCAGTCCTAGTTTCCAGAGGAGTCTGGTTTTATTTTCTTTAACTGGCATTTGTTTTGTTATTTCTTCACATATACTACTATTTTTAGATTTGCCAATTTTAGATATTATTTATCTTTTTCACTGAGAGAAATGGTTTTGTGGGGAAGGGAAGATAAATACACTTGTTGCCATGCTTAACTTGGAAGCCTGCAATTATGATGTTAGAGATGTTTTATTTGCATCTCTAGAGCTTTACAGAGTAATAGCTAAGTTGTCAGTCACGTGTAGCCTTGGTTCTCTTGCTTGTCTCATCTCTCTAAGGATCGAACCATAGAGACCCTTCCAGGTTTTCTCTAGTATACAAGAGTTTTGAGTGGTACTTGCTGTCTTCTCCTTTTTTTTTTTTTTTTTTTTTAAGAATTATTGTTTATTTATATTTATTACTATTTTTCAATTTTCTATAGGACATATGCTCTCACCAGAGAGAAAGAAAGAGAAAGAGAGAAGGGGAAAGTGAGAAAGCAAGCCATGAATTCTGGGTCTTGAACTGTCTGTGGAAGTTCAACGCCCCAACACTAGGCCACTGGCTGGCTCCATTGATGTCTCCTTTTTACACAGTTGCATAGAATCCCTATGCTTGGAATACTTCCCCCTCCCTCATCCCAGTGCATGTGTCTGTCTGGAACCCAGCCCCCTTTCTACTTCCAGACTCCAACTCCATGTTGCTTTCTTTAAGAATCATTTCCCACGTTTCCAGGGACTTAGTGGCTCTACTTCTGGTTTTCCACAGCTCTTGGTGCATGACAGATTTGAGACACCTCAGATTCATTGAGTCAGAAGTGAACTCATTCCACTAAAGGGACTTTTCCTGTTGTACTCTGTCAGGTGAATGGCACTCCTATTAACTGACATTTTCCACTTCCCATTTAATCTAATTCCCTTCCTTCACACTGCAATGAAAGTTAAAATCAGATCTCATCCCTCCCCATCCTCAAACTCATCAACACTGTAACTAGCCTTCTGAGTAAGGCCTAAAATCTACCTCTCTAAGCCTCTCAAGCATTGTTTCACCCAGTCTTTGCACAGACATGCACCCTGAGCTTCTGTTAGACTAACGCCCTTGGAATTTCTGGAAGATAGCATGTATTTTCTCCCCTCTGGAATTTCATTTATATTGCCCCATTTCTGAATACTCTCTTTCCCCATCTCCCATACAAACCCCTAACATTACACTTGTTTGTGCTCACCAGAGAGACAAAAGTGAGAAATCACTCCTCAGGGGAATGGCCATGGGAGAATTGAAAAATAATACAGGGACCAGCAATGGTGTAATAGCTATGTCGTTGGACTCCCATGTAGTCGACTGTGGTTTGAGTCCTGGACCTGGTGGCTTAAACTCATGCCGGGCACATGTGTGTATGTGCCCAAGGTCCTGAGAGGAAAATGGAGGAGAAGGGACTGTGGCATGGCCATCCCACCTGGGGGGTGACTTCTCACTTTCTGTCTCTCTCTGTCTTTCTGGTGAGCGCATGTGCCCTATTGCAAAAACCTCTCCCCCCAAAAAAGAAAGAAAGAAAGAGAGAGAGAGAGAGAGAGAGAAAAGAAAAGAAAAGAAAAGAAAAGAAAAGAAAAGAAAAGAGAAGAGAAGAAAAGAGAAGAAAAAAGAAAGATAATACAAAATAGGAAGAAATCACTGTGAAAGAGGAACATTCAGGTAGAGGTTGCAAAAGAGGCTATAGAAAACCCAAACTTAGGTTGCTGAATCTTTTATGTGTATCTTTAAGAAAGAAGGTAAGTATATTGTTGTATCTCTGTACAGAGCAAGGAAAAAAGAACCTCCAGACATTCTTATAGTAATATCTAAAATTCATCTTGCCATGTACGTGTCAAAACTATGCTACTCATACAAAATTTTTTTTAATATGCCTGTTGAATTTTATCAGCACTGTTATCGGCTTAGTATTATTTTAACTTGCTCACTGTAATGAGAGACTACAATGAAAGATTTATCAAAGTAAACAATAAGGTGACTTAAGAATGAGTAATATGAATTTCATCCAATTAGATAAAAAGATGGGAGTTATAACTGATACTCCCTGAGTTTCTCATCATTTCCTGTCCCTTGGCAGGCCCGGCATGTCCGGGGATATTTAAGTTTCTGGAGTTCCTGAACCTGAAGGGGATAGTGTGCTTTTTAATGGTGCCTCTCCGGTACATTCATCCAAAGAGTCATCCTGGGGTGTCACTTGTCACTTTTATCTCCACGTTACCAGGCTTCTGCAAATGAGAATTTCAGCCTCGAGGGTCACCAAGCATCTCATTTTTTAAAAAAAATAGTTCATTGCCTTCTAGGATACTTAAAGAAAAACACTAAGACAGCATCTCTGTCTACAGAGATTAGATAGTATTTCTCCTCATCGGTGGCAGCAAACCTTCAAGGCACAATTACTAGACCAGAAATGCCACTTGTTTTGAGTTGACAGAGAAATTGTCCTTACAGCTTTTGTCCCGTCCTACATCACTATGGACAGTATAGCACCAGCTTTCAGAGAGAACACATCTCATTGTTTGAATAAATAGTTCTGAATACTTGTTCTGTTCTGGACTCTTGGGATGTATGAGAAAGGTCCCTGTATTCATAGACTTTATATTTTAATAATAGAGGAGCTGTGAAGGAAATGATAAACAAATGATCAGTTATTGGGTTGCCAGGAAAGTCATGATTTTTTTTGGTATAGAAAAATGTGTCATGATTTTCCTAACAACCTAATAGCTTATTGTACTGATTCTAAAATCTACTTTTCATTTTTTTGGTTTTAGCAATTTTCAAGTCAACAGCTGCTCACCATTAAAGTGTCTTCCTCACTATCGACCAGACAGCAATAGTGAGGGACCTGTCATTTCCTGCTCATACCAAAACTTGTTTGTACAAGAGCATATTGTTGCCACTTTAGCTTAGGTATGGAAGTTTTTAGTATTTCATAGGTTAAGGTTAACTGTCACTTATAATGTCTTTGAGAAGACTGGACCTTAAAACAAAAAGTCATTGTCATTGTTAAAGTTATTGCTGCAGGGACCAGCAGTTAGCATAATGGCTATGTTGCTAGATTCCCATGTAGTTGACCACGGTTCGAGTCCTGGACCTGGTGGCTTAAACTCACGCCGGGCACGTGTGCGTGTGTGCCCAAGATCCCGAGAGGAGAATGGAGGAGAAGAGATTGCAGGGTGGCCATCCCCCCCAGGGGTGATTTCTCGCTTTCTGTCTGTCTCTCTCTGTCTGGTGAGTGCACACGCCCTATAGCGAAAAACTCTCAAAAAAAAAAAAAAAAGTTATTGCTGCAGAAAGGACAGAACCAGTCTAAATTTGATATTGATACGGCTAATATTCATTTTTAAATGAATGACTACAACTTAACTATTTTGCTGCCAAACAGAAGCAACATACCTCATTTTACATGTATGTACAGATGTTACATATGATAAAACAATATTTACATACACCTATAAAAACTGCTCCAATTGAGTATAAAAACAGAATTCAAAATGGTAGGGAAATATTTAATTGACAAAATTTGACTTTGTTAGGAGTACACAAAATAGTGGTACGTCCTATAATTGATGATCTTTTAGACTGCATGAAATACAATTAGTAAAATATACGTGTGGTTAGAAGGCCTATAAAAAGAATAAAACAAGATACAGAGATAGAAAATGGCTGTTGCCCCTTGGAAGGGGTTGAGCTTTGGAAAAGTGGTCTGAGAAGGTCTCTCTGAGGACTTTTGTACTGAAGCTTGAATGACAGAAATGAGCCTTGCTCCAGGAAGAGTATTCAAGAAGAGAGACAGGAGGCCAGTAGGTGTCGTGGTTAAGGTGCTGGACTTCTACATGGCCTATTATAGTTCAAGTCCTGGACGCGGTGGCTTGAAAATCACACGTGTGTGTGTGTGTGTGTGTGTGCTCATCCAAAATTCCTCTCTCTCTGTTTCTCACTCTCTCACAGAATAAAAAAAAAAAACTTAAAAAAAAGAAAAAAACTGACCTTAGAATGTAGAGCATCATTCTCTCATCACATACTTATGGTACACTTTCTTCTACCTGAGTTTCTGCAAATGGTAGCCTCCAGTTGTGTTGCTCCTGCAGCTAGCACTGTCCTCTCTCATTCACTCTCTTTCAGGGTTCATCCCATCCACAGTCACCTATTCAATTTTTTCTGATGAGTGCTTTAGCTGTTTCTTCCTTTTATTATGTTTCAAATCTTGTCCTCATATCTCACCTTCTACCTCCAAGAAACTGGCCGAAGTATTTAACTTGGAAGTTTCTACTTTAGAAGGAGTTCTGGGGCCAATTTTTTTTTTTAAGAATTACTTTATTCAACTTTATTTATGTATTTACTTATTTATTTTAATTTGACCAGAGAGGGACAGAGTAAAAGAGAGAAAGAGAGAGAGAGAGAGAAAGAAAAAAAGTAAGCCACCAGGGCTGGGACTTGAACCACAGTCGGCCATGTGGGAGCCCAGTGCCCTTAACTACCATGCCACCTGCCAGCCCCAGGGGCCAACTTTGAAGATGGTCATTTTTGCACCCTGCTGCTCCAAGGAAGCATCTGCCACAGGAGCACAATACTCCCTATAAAAATTATAGAAGATATTATTCTCCTGTTTATCTTCCCCTCTAATGCTATAAGTAAAGAAAGAAAAAGAACATGCATCTGGAGACATGACTGAGAAGGCATGTATTTATTTTCATGTGTCTGCTCATGATTCAAGGTGATCACAGGAGGAAACGTTGCAGGTTAAGGGGAAAGTTGACAGGAACTGCTGTACTGCTATACGTGGCAGGGCAGCCGCACGTTCTGTGTCAGGGCTTCCTCATCACTGAACCTCTCTCCGGGGTGCCTAAATAGCTGCCACACAGTGCTACCTGGGAAGATAAAAAGCGTTTGAAGTTGCCTAAAGGAGAAAGGAGAAACAACAACAAAAGATGATGACAATGACAGAGTGAGATCTTAGTTGCTGGGGAAATATGGAGCATGAATCAAAGGCAGCAGTTCAGAGGCAGCACTCGCATGTGCTCCGCCAGCTTCCTTACAGCCACGACTCATGTTTTTTAGAAAAATCTATGTAGATTTCTAGTTTATTGCAAAAAATGTCAAAACACACCTACATAATATTTGCAATCTTTACTATAAGACCAGTGGTTACAGCATTCATTTGAAAACGCTGTTAGATCACTAGGTATACAGAGTTTGCATATTTAGGTCACCAGGAGGATAATTTAGTTTCTCAATTCATTATTGTAATTAAGAATTACAAGCAGCAATAATAGCAGCAAAAAATAAAGTAATTATCATCGCTGGCCACTGAGCATTTTCTAAAATGTGTAGTGCAATGCCAAAAGTTCATGTGCTTTATCTATGCGCATGATCTGCCTTTATCCTCCCAGTAAATCTTTCAGGTAGGTATGAATTTTGCTGTCATGTTAGATAGAGTTTGGTATACTGACACTCGGGAGGTAAAAAATAAATTTCCCATAGGAAAAGCTAGAATTCCAAACCAGATTATTTTTATTCCAGCATCACTTTTAAATGGCTTCTTCTGAATCA
This sequence comes from Tupaia belangeri chinensis, assembly GCF_000334495.1. Classification (NCBI taxonomy): domain Eukaryota; kingdom Metazoa; phylum Chordata; class Mammalia; order Scandentia; family Tupaiidae; genus Tupaia; species Tupaia belangeri. Next base: position 651,580 of record NW_006159758.1, read on the forward strand.
GTATTTTTTGATCAACATTTTCTCTTCATCGTTTATGGCAGTCTTACAAAAGAAAGGTGAAATGCACATGTACTCTTGTGTTGTGCCAGCTCTTTGGTATTCAGAGTGTCTCAGCTCAACTGACACACGTACTTCCAGGTGTTTGGGAGCACAGAGGTGTTTGGGTCGCTGTGATGAATGAAGGTGCTTAGTGACCTGTGCCAAGGAGTGGGGCACTTGCTCTTTGAGTGGAGCTGTAGTTAGACAGAAGGTTTAAGTTAAACTATGTAGCATTGTTTGATATTAGTCCATTTCCATATAGACCACCATTTAATTTTTCTCCTCCTCCTTTTATTAATACTTAGGATGGCATTTTATCCATTTTGTCAGTTGGCAGGTAGAGTTCCATGTCCCTTTATACTCTTCTCCCCTTCTCAGGTGGGCCAGAGTAGATGGAACACTTAGCAAGTTGGAAAGATTAGAAATTAGGTGTCGGGGATGGAAGAAGATGGGATACTGGTTCCTGTTCTTCTTAGCATTGGACGGTTATTCATATTCTTTTTAGCTCTGTGTTATATATGTATGTATTTATGCACACACACACATACACACACACACACACACACAAACACACACACATTTTTAAACTGAGCAATAATCATTCTCATTGCTTGAAAAACCAGTAATCACAACTTTGGCTAATACACAAGCACATCTGGGCCGGAAAATGAGGTTGAAGGCTAACCTGTGCATGTAACTTGTGTGTAGCTAGTTTAGAATTGCTTTTTAAAATGGGTCTGTGGAAGCTGCCATCCTTCTGCCTCAGCTTCTCAGCTGAGGCCATAGGCACATGCCATGGCCCAGGCTCTGTTGTAGACAAGATCTCTTTATGTTGTCCAGGCCAGCCTTGAGTTTATGATCCTCCTTCCTCAGCCTCCTCAAGTTCTGGGATTACAGATGTATGTCATTGATTCTGGCCTTAGATTGGACCATAAATTGAAACTGGGCATCCCATGTGAGTTTCAGCTGCTGGGTCCGGGACTCGAACCACAGTCAACTACATGGGAGTTCAGTGACATAGCCATTATGCCAACTGCTGGTCCCCTTATTACTCCTCTTACTTGTGTAGCAGTGTGTATTGCTGTGTAGGAGGGAAAGGGGTGGAATTGTAGTTGGTGCCTGGGAGTGAGCACATCTCTCAGCCCTTGGCAGAGAATTGTGCATATGATTGGCAGGGGCTACAGGTCGTGTAGGCCAGTGACACTGCATTGAAATGCTCTGTATATGTGTCGCTCTCTTAGCCTAAATCACCTTAAAAATGAGAATTGCATCGTAAGTATCTTTATTTCTTTAGCATTTAGCATAAATGCCTGGTACATAGTAGGGTTCAATAAAGAACATTTCTCTTCCTTAAAAATGAACTATATAACAATTGGAACTTGTATGAGTTTAAAGAGACCCAATGAATGTCACTTGTCTTCCCACCTGGGGTTTGAAAGCACTGAGGAGCTAGCAAAAGGACAAGGAAGATGATATTGGTAAAATGGATATTGAGGGGCCCATGTGGTGGTACAGCTAGACCCACATGGAATGGATCCTGGGTTCATATCTTGGGACCTCCCTGAGTACACTGGTCACACGCATGTCCATGACTTTCTCCCATTGAGACTTGGGGTGGGTTGTCGTGTGGGGTCCCTGTTGTGGGTACTTATCTCTCTGTCTCTCTCTCTTTATCTCTCACATGGAAGAAGTAAATTAATTTTCAAAAATTGGTATCAAATATGTCCCTTAGAGATGAGATTCCCATCTGAGGTCCCAGCACTGTCATACTGGGGGTGGTGCCAACAAGCTCCAGGCAGGGAAGACGCCAACTAAGTCTGATTCTGCCTCCACGCTGCTCTTCCTAAGAGGAAGGCAGTGGGGATTATCCAGGTCCAGCTTTTCTTCCCAACTCACAGGGAGGGGCCACTGAAAGGCCAGGGATAAGGCTCCCGGAGTTTTCCCCACATGGCAGGAAGTGTCCAGAAGGGTGGAAAATAATCGTTCCCCTTCCTCCTTACCACTGTGACCACACTGGGCTGCTCTGAGGTGCTGCAGCTTCAGCCCATGAGCTCTGTTCCCCATTGGGTGATATGTGTGAGGTTGGCATGTTGGCTCTAGGTGACGATGTTGCCGTTATTCAAGTGCCCTGAAATGAACACTTTTAATATGCAGTGATGATATCACGGTTGGTCATAACGTAAACAACTTTACCTAGTACCTAACTTCAGCAGCAGGGATTCATGCCATGCATTTGCTTACAAAATCACGGAAAGTTTGATATTACTGGAAAATAAATGAAGAAATTGGGACCAGCAGTTAGCATAATGGCTATGTTGCTGGACTCCCACGTAGTCGACCGCGGTTTGAGTCCCGGACCCGGTGGCTTAAACTCACGCCAGGCACGTGTGCTGCGTGCCCAAGATTCCGAGAGGAGAATGGAGGAGAAGGGATTGCGACGTGGCCATCCCCCCTGGGGGGTGATTTCTCGCTTTCTGTCTCTCTGTCTCTCTCTCTGTCTGGCGAGCACACATGCCCTACAGCACAAAACCTCTAAAAAACAAAAATGAAGAAATTATTTTGCAATCTTATGAAGAGTGTGTGGTAAATACATAATAAAGTAATAACAAGTAATTGGATTCTTTAAGTGTTCCTAATAGTAAGATATTCTTGAGCATCTATTAACAAGAAATATTTTGAGGTAATGTCATGTGGTTTTATTTCCACCTCAGGCTGAATACATATAGTCTATAATTATTATTTAAAAGTAAATATGTCCCTGGCAATTTCATATGCACACTTGAAAAACCTGAAATTAAGATCACTCATGAGCATGTTAAGGTAGAAATTCTATAAATTTAATGTTAATAGGGCTTAAGGGGAGGGTTAAGGGGAAAGAAGAGTGTGCATGACTAGATGGTGGTAAGTGGGAAAATGCTACACTTTGCAAGTGTAGTGGAAGGTTCCTGGTTTGGGTCTGGAGACCTCCCTGAGTACACCAGACCCATGCTTTCCTGGGGTCTGGAGCTGGCTGTAGGCTGGAGGTAGATGGTGGCATCAGGACTCTGTTGGGCATGTAGTCTCTCTCTGTACCCCTTGCTCATGAAAGAAAGAAATAAGTAAATTTTAAAATAAAATTAAATGAGCTGAAAGTTTACTGTATCAAGTGTTTTCTTGTTACATGAATGAAGCCATTGGTGTGTTATATTTCATTTAATCCAGAGCACAACAAGATGAGTTATTTATTAGCCACATTCTCAGGTAAAGATACTGAAATTTAGAGAGGTTAAGAATTGTATTAAAGTCAAATAACTGGTAAACAGGAAATTCAGGCCCCAAAGCACACATTTCTTGAGCTTTAAGCTATGCCGTGAAGGAGGTGCATTTTCTTTTTTTTATTTTTATTTTTATTATCATCATAATCTTCTTTATATTACATTGGATTACATATAACTATACAGTGTATTACATTGCTTTTTCAAAAGGGAATGCCATGCATGTCAGTCAATACAGAGACATTAATCTCCCCAATTCATCATTCAATAACTATTCATTCAATATCTTTTCTGTTTTCCCCCATCATTATTTTTATTATTCTAATTATTTTTATAAAACAGTCAATTGTTATTTCTCGTTTTGCTTGTAAAAAGACTTTACCCATCATGAAATACTTCTCAGACCAATCCAGTTGAGAATACTATGTCATCCTCAACGGGTAATAAGCCATATCTGTTTCTCACTAATGTCCTGCCTCTCTGTTGTTCTCTTGCTATCTTTCTTTATCCTCTTCTCTTCACCCCTGCCCCATTCCACACTATTCTATTCTTGTTAAGTATCTTCACTGCTTTTATATCCTCCAATTTTTTGCTCTCTACCATAGATGCGGATAGTCGGTATATATTGAGTGGATACATATAATATCTTTCTTTCATAGCCTGGCTTCACTCAGCAATACATCCTCCATATCTGACCACTTTCTATCAAATGCCAGGGTCTTGTTATTTTTATGGCTGAGTAGTATTCCACAGAGTATATATACCACACTTTTCCAATCCATTCATCGGTTCGTGGACATTTAGGTTGCTTCCATGTCTTGGCAATTGTGAATAATGCTGCAATAAACATTGATGTTCAAGCATTTTTCTGACTGAGTGTTCTTCTGTCTCTCGGGTAAATACCCAGAAGTGGGATTGCTGGATCAAATGGTAGTTCTATTTGTAGATCTTTGAGGAACCTCCATATTGTTCTCCACAGTGGTTGAACTAGTTTACATTCCCACCAACAGTGTAGGAGGGTTCCCTATTCACCACATCCCTGCCAACACTTATCACCGACAACCCTCAGAAGGAGGTGCATTTTCTAACCATCAGTAAGTCAACCCACTGCTTTCATACTTACCTTTCTCTTCCACTACTATTTAATAGATGAAACTATGAAGTCTGTCCTTTTTCAAAACTTAGCCAGATTGCCCAAGAATAAAGGTAGAATTATTTAAACAGTATCAAAAACTTGGTTTCTAAAGACAAGCTTTATCAGAGTACTTCACTGTAGTAATCTTACCAGTAAAAGGAGAAAATAAGTCTAAAAATTAGTGTTTGTGACTAATCTCTTGGAAAGATATGCTAGCTTAATGATCGTTTTTATTAGATTCTACTTGACACTAGGCTGAACTCTTTGAGACCTGTTATCTTAAATGTTCAGCAGTTCTTTTGTGATCAGAAAAACCTGCTTGTGGAGTGTTGCTTCCTGAAGGGGGAAACCCTCATTGTTGTAGAGCCTTTAGGAAAGAATACAGTTGGGGCTAGAGTAGTTACTGAAAAAGTTCAGTAAATTGTTAAAACAATTGCATTTGCCTATGAAGCGTTGCTTCATTATAAATTAGTAAAAAGCATCTAAACTCTTCCTAGCCACTTCGGTGAATAAAATGCATTTTATGAATCTATTTTGAAGGAACAAGAAACAAATGTTTGTGAACACAGCTGATTTGATGAACATAAACTTGTAATATTTATACTTAGTGAAGGTGAGGGCTTTAAATAACTATTAGGGGTATATAAATAACTATACTTAGTGAAGATGAGGGCTTTAAATAACTATTAGGGGTATTTAAATAACTATTTATACTTGGTGAAGGTGAGGGCTTTAAATAACTATTAGGGTTCCCTTTGGTGATCACTATACTAGATGTTCATCCAGGACTTCTAGTAAGAGAAGTTTAGACAGACTGTTCAACAAGAGTAAGGAAGTTCTTTCATGCCTTAGGAGGGGAATCTGCCTCCTAGAAATGCCACAAACTGCTCTGCGTTTACGACATGAACCTTTCTTCCCTCTTACCTGGCAACTCTTAAAATATATTGGTATTGGATAGAAAGTGGACAAATATGAAATATATACTGCTAAGCAAAGGAAATCAGACTATGAAAGAAAGACGTTGTGTGTCCCCACTTAATATATACTGATGTCTGCTCTCTATGACAGAAACTGAAAGATGGGAAGATATAAAAGCATGGAGAACAATTGTGGATACTAGAGATGGTGTGGGAGGAGGTTGAGAAATGGGAGAGAGCGAAAGAGCGGGAACTAGAGATGGTGTGGGAGGAGGTTGAGAAATGGGAGAGAGTGAGAGAGAGACAATTAAGGGGAAAAAGAAATAAGAAAAACATTTAAGGGATACAAAAATGGAAAATTATCTACTGATGATAACATATATGATAATATCTTTAAGAGGACTAATATTCAGTGTATTGATGCTGGGAAAATTTATTTTGCAAGCTGTAATGATGGAGTGTATAAAAAAACTCTTACCAAAAATACATATGTATATAGGTATTTATTTTGCTTTTTGCCCTTTATACTTGCTATATTTGAATTGGAGGAGACTGACATTAAGGTTCTCTGTTGCTTTGAGTTGGGAGGTTTCAGCCTACAAGCAAAATATATGGAAAACGTGTGGAGCCCAGCATGATCCACTTGAAAGCACTGTTAACTTAATGTAGAGAAACCCTTGATAAGCTTAAGGTCAGCGTTCTCCAGGATTCTGTTTAGGTCCTCTTCCATTCTGCACATTCTGTTTGGGGAAACAATGTTTTTAGTACTCATCCCTGTGATTACTGTCCTCATACAGTTGATGCCTAGCTGTTGCTCCTCAGCTGGACTTTTATATCTGTTTACTGGACATCTCTACTTCCACCTTCTACCATTTTACTATTAAAATTCCATCATGTAAATTTCAACATGTCCTGTTAATGCAACATGATAAGAACAATATTTTTTCCTCCCCAATACAAGGATATTTCAAGAAATTCATGGAAAAATGGAATTGAAGGATGAATTTAAAACCAGTAGAGTGGTATTTGAATGAGTACAATATAACGAATGTTAAATGTTGAAGTTGGTGAAAATGCTTATATCCTTGGTTTGATTATTACACACTATATGCATACCTTAAAAAACCATACTCTAGGGAACCAGCAGTTAGCGTAATGGCTATGTCGCTGAACTCCCACGTAGTCGACCGCAGTTCGTGTCCCGGACCCAGTGGCTTAAAACTCACGCCAGGCGCGTGTGCGTGCGTGCCCAAGATCCCGAGAGGAGAATGGAGGAGAAGGGATTGCGGCGTGACCATCCCCCCTGGGAGGGTGATTTCTCGCTTTCTGTCTCTCTGTCTCTCTCTGTCTGTCTGGCGAGCGCACGCGCCCTATAGCGAAAAACCTCTCCAAAAAAAAAAAAAAAACATACTCTATACCACAAAGATGTAAAACAATTATAACTAGAAATTACATTTTTAAAAGAATTACTTAATTTAACTTTATTTATTTTAATTTGATCAGAGAAAGACAGAGTGAGAGGGATAGGGACACAGAGAGAGGGAGAGGGAAAGTGAGAAAGCAACTCACCAAGTCCAGGACTCGAACCGCTGTCAACCATGTGGAACTCCAGAATCCTTAACCACCATCCCACCTGCTGGCCCCTAAGTTTTTTTTTAAAGGACAAATTAATTTTGATGCTAGAGATTTTGAAATGTATCCAAAATCTTTGCATAATAAGCATTTTCCATGAACTTTTTGAAGGCCTTTTGTATTCTGTTCTGTGTTTGTATTATAGGGAATAGCTACAAAAGGACTGTGGGAGGGGCCTTCATCAATGAGAAGCAAATTTTTATTTATTTATTTATTTATTTTTGATTATCTGAAATCAGCATATAGTGACTATGGCAGAATCTAATAGATAGTAAAGGAAAAAAGTAGTATTCGAGAAAGAAAAGTCTCCAAGAGCAATGTAACCCTAAGGATTACAGGTTTGTGCAAAACAAAGGGTATGTGAAAAATCTAAGTGTGCATTAAAATTGCAGGCTTTACTAACAAGTTATTTATTTTTCCTTTGAATTCATGAATCCAGAATAAAGACAAAAGAATGCCCGTTTCAACATATTTAATTAGTTGAATTCATGGCTTCAAGATATTACTGACTCATAGTTTACTCAGTTTAAAAACTGGTAGAATACTTTTGAATAATAGATACTTTCAGTCATTATTTAACATTCACTAGGCAACCATATTTTTTGTCTCCATAGACTAATGAAGCCATGGTTTGATTCGATTAACTAGACATTTCAAGAACTTTCAAATTGAATTGTCTTGATAATTGCTGTAGTGTCTTAATGTTTTTTATAGGCAGATAGGGAAATAGAATATGAAGTTTTCTTTCTGTTTTAAAGGCTATTTTATAGACAAAAACATTGTTCAAAGGCAGCTTCCTGGATAATACTGAGATCCTAGCTAGGCCTTATTTCCCAGGTATTATTGATAGATCATCATTATCATGGTGACCTGTTTAAAAATGCTGTTTTGCTGGGCCAGCCCCTGGGCCCAGTGGTTAAGCTATGTGTATAGGGAGCCACATCCCACATGGCCCACCATGCTTCAGACACAGCCTTAGCAGCTTGAAAAACACACCAGGTGCGCCTTGTGTGTGCCCCAAATCCTGATGGGTTAGAAAAATGAGAAAAAGGGATTGCGGCATGGCCATGCCCCATTGGAGTGCTCTCTCTCTCTCTGGCAAGTATGTGAGCCCTCTCACAATTTAAAAAAAAAAAAAAATCTGTTCTGCTGATCTCTGTTTTAAATTTGTGTTTGATTTTCTTTTTGATTTTTTGAAACAAAGGTGGAGTATTTCTCAAATAGGATACCCTATTTAATAAATATTTACTACCATGATCATTTTCCAGGAGAAACTTAAAAAATAAAAAGACAGGAATAACAAGACCCCCTAAACTCCCCAATGGTTTAACTAGTTGAGATGAATGTTAGTTGGGGAACAATGTAAACACAGCTGTGTGTAGCGGGTAGAAAAGCCAGTGTACCTGCATCGAGATTGCTGCTGTTACGTAAGCAGGTTTGTCCTAAAAGGACTTCATCTCCCATCAGCTTTCTCTCCAACTATCCTGTTGTTCCATATTCCTTTTGTACATACAGAGCATAAGGATCAAAGCAAGTTGTAAACATTTCAAAACTGATAGGTTGAAAAACTAAAATTAAAGGCAAGCTTAGTTTTCCTTTCATAAGACTTTTGATTAGCTAAAGAAAAGAACAGATTTTTATGTATTGCAAGTTGTGTCTTAGTTAATACGTAAGAATAGAGGTATTTGGATGTCCCCAGTCTTGCTTTTCTATTTCCTCAGGTGTATCATATTTTATGCATTCAAATTTCTTTTATTGTAAAAATATATTTACTCGAGAATGTTTATTTTGAAAACTAAAATATAATACATGTGAAGAAGCTAGAACAACACTTGATCCGTTGCCAGAGCTCAAAATGCATTTGAAAAATGATGGCATTTTTTGCATAGAAAAATACATCAGAACTTTTCTGATAGCCCAATAAATGGGATGTTATTATGGATCTCCCTTTGCCTGTCTATAAAATAAATGACCATATCTGTGCTACTCCAAGTATTATTTGTGAACCATAACAGATTGTGAACAAACTGGTCTATTTTGAGGTAAGTACAGAAACTGAAAGTGGGTGTGCACAAATTGTACATTATTTGCCAGAATAATTTCATATATAATAAAAAACTAGAACTTGTATTCTTACAGGTTTTTCTTTTTTATTACTTTATTTTGTAGTAATTCACTTTTACTATGTTTTACAAAATAATTATTCTATGGCAGAATGAAAATTTAAAAAAAATATAAAGATTTTACCACAGGTAATTTAGTATCACTGAACCAGATGACCTCTAAGATCTTCTTCCCAACTCTGTATTTTTGACATTCTGCATATACTATACCCTTTTGTTCAGAGCACTATGAAGTGTTCTCATAACAGGTACAGGTATTGTTATGTGAAAATTGCTTCTCTAAATTAAAATTCCAAATATGTACCCCTTAACATTTACTCACATTGTCACCTGAATTAAAGAGGGTATTATAGGTGCCTGAGGAAAAGAGTGATGTGTCTGCCTTGTGGACAATCAAATTAAACTTTCAATTTGTTCTTTAAAATCTAATCTATTTGGATTCAAAGATCTGTTTTTAATGAAAAGCAGTGGGAGACTACAAAATGATGGTGACATGCACTGTCACTTTGTATCTTTGATTACTTTTGCTAGATTTAAAAGGAAACCAGGCCAAGCAGTGGCACAGCAGTGACATACATGTAAAAATCCTCAATAATATTTGGAAATTGAATACAAAATGCATACCAATCTACACAAAATGACCAAATAGGATTTATTCAAGCTATGTAAATCTGGTTATACATATTCAAATATTAGTCAGTGCACTCTATCTCATCAACAGACTAAAGAAAAAAAATCACATGATCATATTAGTAGATGTAGAAAAAAACATTGACAAAAATCCAACACCTATTCAAGAGATAAAAAAGAACTCTCAGTAAACAGACTGACTTTGTCAACCTTATAAAAAATATTCACAAAAAAAACCCCACAGCTAACCTTATATTTATTGGAAAACAACTAGAAATTTTCCCAGTAATATTAAAAACAGACATGAATGTCCCTGTTTGCCACTCCTTGTCAAAGTGATGCTGGAAACCCTAGCTAATGCAATAAGATAAGAAAAGGAAATTAAAGTTATACTGGTTGGGAAGTGTCTTAGTTCAGGATAAAAGATATTATAGACTGGGTGGCTTAAACAATAGAAATTTATTTCACAGATTCAAGCTGGGATGTCTAAGATCAGGCACTAGCAGATGTAGTACCTGGTGAGGATTATTTTTCCAGTTTCCAGGTAGACTGTTTCTCATTGTATCCTCACATAGCTCTAAACAGAAAGGAGAAACAGGCTTTCTTCTTTCTCTTCTTGTAAAGGCACTAATTCTACCCATGAAGTCTGCATCCTTATTATCTACTTACTTCCCAGAGATCCCATCTTCAGATATCTCACATTGGGGATTCTCTTTTGGAGAGATATAAACATTCAGTCCATAGAAAGAAGGAAGAAATAAACTATCTTTTCTCACAGATGACATAATCATATTATGTAGAAAATCTGAAAAAAACTAACAAAAATAAGCTTCTTGGGATAATAAGAGACTATAGCAAGTTTGCAGGACACAAAGTTAATACACAGAATTCAGTAACTTTCCTATATTCCAGCGATGGAGAAGTGATATTTGAAAATAAAAACACATTATCTTTTGCATTAGCATCCTTCAAAATGAAATATTTAGCTATAAATCTAATAAAATATGTACAAGATCTGTATGAGGAATACTATCAAAGTCTGGTGAAAGAAATCAAAGAACAATTAACTAAATGAAGATATATTCCATGTTCATAGGTAGAATAATCAACATCAATATATCAGTTCTTCCTAGTTTGATGTATAGATTCAATCCTATTCCAGTCAAAGTCTTAACAAGTTACTTGTGACTGTCTTCATCTATTTTTCTGTTTCTACAACTGAATGCCACAAACTAAGTAATTTATGAAGAATACCTGTTCATTTACCTCTTGATTAAGGAGGTCTAAGGACAAGAGACTATCTCTGGTGAGAGCCGTTTTGCTGGTGGGGGCTCTCTAAAAGGTCCCAAGGCGGGACAGGGCATCACATGGTAAGAGGGCAGAGTATGTGGCCAGGTCACTCATTTTTTAAAAGTTATTTTTAAATTAAATAATATTGTCAGAGGGTGTGTGCACTTGTCAGAGGGAGAGAGATAATTAGGGGGAGAAAGGACTTTTCTATGAAGTAAGGTCATGCTCCAAACCTTTTTCCTCCATTTTTCCATCCTATCACAATTTGGTGAATGCATGCAATGTGCCTTGTATTATTTCTTCAAGCTGGGATTTGAACCATGGTTTGCCAAATGGGCTCCAGCTCTATGCACAGTAATTAACTGTTGCACTACAGAATTGGTCCTCTCTTCTTATAAAGTCACTAGTATTCAATCATGAAGACCCACCCTGTTAACATTTTCAAATCCTAATCATGTATGTGGGGCAAAAGTACATGGGAAATCTCTGTATCTTCTGCTCAGTTTTGCTATAAAACCAAAAGTGCTCTAAACATAAACTATTAAACAATTACTTATCAGATTTTCTTATATGAAATCATCAAGGAAAATATTAATTATAAATTAGACTTGACAGTAAGGAGTAATCCTGGTTTTGTCTGCTTTTAAGCTTATAAAATTTGGGACTTGAGAAAGAACATACATTTATCTATGAAAGTGAGTATGTTTTAGAAGGAGCAAATTAATAACAACAAAATACAAACTTTAAAATGCTAATAAGTACCAGAAATTTTAAAAAGTCCAGGACAATCATATGTATATAGCTTAAATTACTTAAATAGCTGACATTCCTATATAATGCTTTTTATATGTTTTTTTTTTCTTGCGGGGGAGGGGGGAAGGAGGTATTTTTGTTTTGTCTTTGTTTTTTGTTTTTTGTTTTGTTTGTTTTGTTTTGTTTTGCTATAGGACCTGTGAGCTCGCCAGAAAGAGAGAGAGAGAGAGACAGAAAGCGAGAAATCATCCCCCCAAGGAAGATGGGCATGTTGCAATCCCTTCTCCATTTTCCTCTGGGGATCTTGGGCACACATGCACACATGCCTAGCATGAGTTTAAGCCACTGGGTCCAGGACTCAAACCACAGTCAACTACATGGAGTGCAGCGACATAGTCATTATGCCAACTGCTGATCTCTCTTTATATGTTTTTGACTACATACTCTTGTATCATTTTTTTTACATGACCATGATTTTGTAGTATCATTTTCTGTAAAGAGCATAGAAGGATTATACATTCTTTCTTCTAGACAGCTAATCAAAATTGCTTTTTTTCTTTTCATTTATTACAAGTTTATTGTCATTCACTGTTACAACTTATTATTAGCAATGCCCTATAAGTTTTTAAGACTGTTACAAACCTCTATTATACATCTTTCATATAAGGGGACTTAAAAATAGTTTGTGTAAAAAAATGGAATTAAAGTACAAATTAATTTTGGTGCCAAAAATATGTGAGTCTATGTATAGTTTTTCCATAAGGGTCATGAAATTTTTGAACACCTCTCATGTAAGAAACGGAAAGTTTTTCCATATCCAGCTGCTGGCCTCATATGTTACAAACCTCATTTCTCTTCGACTCCCTGTGTTCTTCCAGAGACAGGTACCAGAGAACTTTTTAATATAGCTGTAGAAACTTTGGCCTTATGAGTCTGTATTCTGATACCAGGCATGTGGTGAGTTAACACACTGGGTTGTAGGGCCATTCTAATAGTCATTTCTACACCAAGACAATTATGAATGGCATGGCAATACAAGGGAGATTATGAATGAAATAAATATAGCCCATTAAGTCTGAATTAATTATGTTCCTTAGCAGGGTCTCCATCGTCACATAACATAAGGCAAAACTTGATGGAGCATAAGTAAGAATGGAAAGAGACAGTGGTCTCAATTGATTGCATTCAAAATATCCTACTTTGGGGGCCAGCAGGTGGTATTGCAGTTATGTCAGTGGGCTCCCACATGGCCGACTGCAGTTCCCAGAGGCTTGAAAATCATGCTGGACATGTGTGCATGAGTGCCCAAAATCCCAAGAGGGGAATATAGGAGAAGGGATTGTGGCATGACCATTCCCCCACTGAGAAGTGATTTCTCTCTTCCCCTCTCACTATCTCTCTCTCTCTAGCAAATACATGCACCCTAAGGCACAAATCTCTTTTTAAAAAATTCTACTTTTGCAAATTTTACTAAAAGACATGACTATGTCAACTCATTGCTAGAGCTGCTCCTGGAGCCTTGGACAGAGCCATGCAGGGGAGGGACCTTGATCCTTTATTGGCATCTCAATAACAACACTTCTGATAGGACAAGATTCCATGCACTGGTAGCCTTCTGTAATTCTTTTGGTCTTAAAATTTTCCAACCCATGGTTCAAATATAGATTACAAATTACAAATATAGAAACATCTGAGAAACATGGGTCATGTCCCATGTCCAAACCTTTATTTCTGTGGGCTGCAGTCCTTGACCTTGCTCCAGTATTATTTTAGGATAAAGCTTTCAGGCCTGTTCCTCTTTTAAAAAACTCTCTGCTGTGCTTTCTCTGAATTCAACTAAGACATCCTAGAAGCAGGTATCTTCCTTTGTTTGTTGGGATCTTTTTTTTCATTCATTTTTATTGTAGCCTTGGTTAGACTTAAAATAGGCCATTATGTGCCTTGCTATTCACTTGCCATTTAGCTGAATTTAAACATCAAGAGCTTTTTTCAAATGTGAAGGGAAAGTAGACACAATGTGGCCTGGAATGGAAGGAAGTGTTTCAGCAAGTTTTCTAAGGAAAGCAGAGGGGATAGAGCAGTGCAGTGTACCCAGGGGTAAGAGTCACAGAATTAGTGACTCACTCTGCTGGACTGTGCATGTGGAATGTCCAGAGTGACCCTGGCATTTCATTGCTAAGGAAGGTGAGCCCCGGAGAAAGAAAATGTCTCACCATTTCCTAATACGTGGTGTTTCAGCTCTGAATTAAGAAAGCGTTACTCTGTCTTTATTAAGCATTCCTAGATCTATCTGTATGTATACACAATTCAGTAATTGACTTGTATTTTTTTTTCTTTTTTTTGGAGAGGTTTTTTTGCTATAGGGTGCGTGTGCTCGCCAGACAGACAGAGAGAGACAGAGAGACAGAAAGCGAGAAATCAACCCCCAGGGGCGCTGGCCACGCCGTAATCCCTTTTCTTCCATTCTCCTCCCGGGATCTTGGGCACACACACACACACACACACACACCCGGCATGAATTTAAGCCACCAGGTCTGGGACGCGAACCGCGGTTGACTATGTGGGAGTCCAGTGACAGCCATTACACTAACTGCTGGTCCCTTGACTTGTATTTTTAATCGTTGCAGGTAGAATTTCGAAAACTTGGTGAATGTGTCACTTGGACAAATTACTTGATGGTTTTTATTTTGTTTCATTTTGTGCTCATTACTGGAGGGGTGATGTGGCACATGGAGAAGTTGCAGGAACGTTTGGCAATCTTGGATGATGAAATTTTGGAAACTGTTAGGTGAAAGATGTGGAGTTATCACTCAGAAGTGGCTTTCATAAGCCACGTGTCATGACTTCAACTCAAAACAGATTGGTTTCCATATCAAGAATACATCTGTGCTCTTTTAGTTTGCTTAGGTCAAAGTATTACAGTATATTCTGAAATATACTTTGTGAGATGCCTATTTGAATGTACCTGTGTGATGCCACTTAGATTAAGAATTTATTCTGTCTTTATAAGTGTCTGAGGGCATGTGGAGCAGTTCTGGTTTAGAATCCCTTCATTCTAATTTTCGGATTATACCAGGTGGCATCGAAGGACCTCCATGGCACAGTCCACTCCTCTGTACGTATTAACGGTCACTTCAGTCTCAGACTACTTGCTCTTCCCTTAATAGGCCTCACTACTTCTTACTGCTTTGAACATCCTGTTCCTTTTGTGTAATACCATTTGCCTTCTCCACAGCCCTTAACAAATTCTGCCCTTCCACAGCCTTTTTAAATGCTGCCACCTTTTTGAAGTCATTCTCCATTTTCCCCATCAAACAATCAATCAATCAATATTCCTCCCTCCCTTCCTCTTCCTTTCTCACTGTGCTTGCAAAAAAACCAAACCAAAACCAAACAAAACTACCTTCTGTGGCCAACATGTGGCATGGTGGTTAAGGATGCTGGATCTCCACATGGCTGACTGCTGTTTGAGTCCCAGATCCACTGGCTTAAAAATCATGCCAGGCACATGTGTGTGCAGGCTCAAGATCTTGAGAAGAGGATGAAGGAGAAGGGATCGTGGAATGGCCATTCTCCCAGGAGATGATTTCTCACTTTCCCTCTCTTCATATCTCTCTCTCTCTCCTCTCTGGCAAGAGCATGCAACCTATAGCAAAACCTAAAGCAAGAAAAAGAAAGAAAGAAAAAAAATCTCCACAATACTCTGACCTGTTTAGTAATAGCTGTGTTTCCCCTGACTGGTTTTTAAGTTATGTGATAGAATATAGGATTCATTTCTTTTTTTTTTTTTTTTGCCTCATCCTTAGTGCTTGTATAAATATGAGATATTCAATGTTTTGTTTTTTGCATTAATTGATTGATTCAGCAACTATTTATCAAGAACTTGCTATTTGTCAGGCACTCTTCTTAGCATTGGTGACAGAGTGAACCAAACAATGTTTTGTGCCCTAATGACATTTATATTAATTGAATTAAATTATATTTTATTCTTAAATCTCTTGTGCATTCCTCAAGTTATAAAAAAATTAGTCATCTCTCATCTTTGACAAATCCTTACATTAATGTTCGTTTTTGCTAACTTGAACTAGTACATATAGTGCTGTACGGTTCTCAAAAGATTTGGCAAAAGATTCTGTATTATACATAATTATACAAAAAGGTCATACAGATCAGGTAGCTGATCTATAGTATTATAGACAACTTACTTTTGGGTTTTAATATCTCCACACTCAACCTGTGTAATTTTCCTGTGTTACATGTGTCCCTCTTTTTTATTTCTTTGTTTTGTTTTAAAGCATTTTTATAGACTAGAGTTTAGTTGGTTTTTTTTGGGGGGGAGAGGTCCTGGATTTTTGCTGTAGGGTGCCTGTGTTCACCAGAGAGACAGAGAGAGAGACAGAAAGCGAGAAATCATCCCCTCCAGGGGGCATGGCCATGTCACAATCCCTCCTCCAATTCCCTCTCAGGACTTTGGGCCCACACACACACTGGCCCCGTCTCTGTTACTATGTTATTGAGCTGCACGTTTATCTGTTGCCCTTTGCACTTCCTCCCCACCACTCAGTGCACAGTCAACTCCATGTGGACAGGGTTTTTGATTTGGTCATGCCTGTACTTTCAGAGCGCATGACAATGTCCAGCCAAAAAGAGGTGCTCATTATTTTTTCTTAATGTTTGAATAATTAACTAGCAATACCTGTTTGATTTCTGAGTTAGTTAAAACATCTTTAGTATAGACAATTTCTCCCATTAAATTACTTTTCCAAATGGTCCCTGTGCAAAAATGAAGTTGATGCCAACCAAAGATTAGTACTGAATAGTGTCTTCTTTTGGTAATAGGTTCTATTTTTTTCTTTTAGAATTATTTTATTTAATTTTTATAGATTTATTTATTCATTTATTCATTTTTTTATTTTAATTTGACTACAGAAGGACAGAGAGAGAGAGAGAGAAAGGGAAAGTGAGAAAGCAAGCTGCCAGGCCTGAGATTTGAACCGTGCTCAGCCACATGGGAGTCCAGCACCTTTAACCACCATGCCACCTGCCGGCCCCAATAGATTTTCTTCTTAATTTTTTAAGTCATATATTTTTTAAATTCTGCTTTACATTTTTAAATGAATTGAATTATAAAATAATAATAAATATATTTGTGTTTCTAATTTTATGAAATTATAAATTATGACAGTCATCATGTAAATGATAAAATTCTTTGAAAAACAGCATTGATTTTACGTTTTTGTTTGTGACTAAGGTTTAATTAGGGTATGACCGGGGCTGGTATTTGGCATGGTGGTTACAGATGCTGGACTCCCACATGACTGACTGTAGTTTGAATCCTAGACCTTACAGCTTGCTCTCTCTCTCTCTGTCCCTCTCTGGTCAAATTAAAATAAACAAACAAATAAATAAATAAAGTTAAAATAAAATAATTATTTAAAAAATAATTAGGGTATGAACAATAAAATGCTATATCTGAAGATTTGATATTTATGAATGTATGGTATTTGTGTAGCAAGTAACATAGGTTACAAGCTACTACTTGAAATAGGTACAGATGCAGTGATAGTAGATATCTAAATGCCTGAGCTGTTTACCAGGGCTTTTAACCATGCTTAATATTATAATTTCCATTTAATTATGAATCTTACATTTCAGGAAGTCATCTATTATTTACCCTACTTTACTAATACTCCTAAAATAGGTCATTTATCTAAGTTGTAGAATGAACACATCTGAAAAATTTGCCCCTACCTTGTCACCTTTACCATTTCTTCTATTGTTCCCCAGCTTGAGTTTCTCTCAGAATATTTCCTAAGTTATCTGAAACTTAGACTGGTTTAGAATGGGCTTTAAGTAGCCAGTGCACAGGTCATGTGGGATGAATTCATTACTAATGCTATGTATGTATAGAATGTTAGTTTGTTCTGAATGGGAATTTTAAGAATTGGAGAAAGATGGGTAGCAGCAGGTGGCATGGTGGTTAAGGTGCTGGATTCCCACATGGCCAACTACAATTCAAGTCTCAGACCTGGAGACTTGCTCTCTCACTCTCTCTCTCTCTCTTTCTCTCCTCTCACCAAATTAAAAATAATAATAATAACAAATAAAATAAAGTAAATATTTTTAATTAGAAAAAAAAAGAATGGGAGAAAGATAGGAAATAAATGTTGACTCTGTTAGGACTCATGCTGCTTGTGCTATTGTTATATTAATACATACAAAAAATGTTTATGTTTTAAAATAATAACCACAGTAGGAACAGCTTCCTTCTATAGAAATCCATTCTATCAACAGAAGCAATGTAGTTCTTGAGTTGAAACTATTTGCACTAGGGTATAAAGCATTTTTGGTGACATATGTGATACTAAAGAGAATATTTTTCAGCTTTTTTTAAGCCTTCTATTCTAGTTACTTTCAAAATATTTTATCGTAAGATTTTAGTTATTCTTTGACTTTTTTTCTAAAATTTCCATAATGTCCTTATCATTGAGAAGGGAACAAAAATGCAAATAGATGAAGCAGTCAATCTCATGGATGCTGTCATTACCAAACCATGACTAGAGCTCTGAAACATCAATCCAGTGCATTTTTAAAATGTGTGTGTGTGTGGGGGGGGACCTTGGATAAAAGACACACAGCATGGAAGATCTATTCACAGCTTTCTATGCCCATAAAAAACACAACTGACCTCATCTGGAAGTGTTTATAAATTTTTGAAGCTTCATAGGCTTCCTGTCCTATCCTACTGTCTAGTTCCAGTATAATGTGGAACTCTTACCTCAAGTACCAGTACCTCCTGCTTGAAAGTATCTGCCCTGGGCATGGTAATGAAAAGGATTGCAAAAGGCTCATTTTTTTGGGGGGGGGCATGAAGAGTATTTGCTATAGGG
The DNA here is from genome assembly GCF_000334495.1 of Tupaia belangeri chinensis. Classification (NCBI taxonomy): domain Eukaryota; kingdom Metazoa; phylum Chordata; class Mammalia; order Scandentia; family Tupaiidae; genus Tupaia; species Tupaia belangeri. The sequence goes on from NW_006159758.1 coordinate 670,243, forward strand.
TACATGCACTCACTGGAGAGACAGAGAGACAGAGACACAGAAAGCAAAAAATCACCCTCCCAGGGGGAAATTGCCACACCACACCACAATCCCTTATTCTCCAGGATTGAGGTCCTCAGCTCTCAGAGACTATTTGCTATTCCCTACAAACATAATGCCCTTTATAACATGTCATTTTGCTTTAAGACCAACACAAGAATGTCCCTCTTTCTTATCTCTTACCTATAGATAGACTCTTTTAAAGGCTCACCTAATTTGGTCTTTTTGGAGATAAACTTCTTTTTGATGAACTCAAAAGTTAACTGACTAGGGACTTCAGTTACATCTGCCAGCTTTAAAAAAAAAAAACAAAAACATAAACAAAAAACAAACTATTGTTCTATTTTGTAACCCAATCAAGGGAATGATAACCTCTCATCCTCACAGATCTTGCTCACTGCTCAGTAAAAAGACTGTACAAAGACTGGGTCATTGGGGGTCGTCATCCTCACAGATCTTGCTCACTGTTCAGTAAAAAGACTATACAAAGACTGGGTCATTGGGGGTTGTCCTAGAATTCTGGCTACCATAAATTGTAATGAGGAGGACTTGGTTAATCTCTACTCTAATATCTTAAGTTTCTGAAAGGCTTAAACTAACAGTCTTTATTTTGCCCAGTACATAACAAACTGTTCGGCACACATTAGGCAATCAGTATTTGCAAAATGAATGAATGCATGTGGACTTTCTATTTTTAGTGTGTCAATTTGAGCATCTCTCCCAGACTCCTTATTGTCATCTGATATGTGTTAATATCAGTTATGCCTATCTTTACAAACAGAAGCAAAGTTCTCTTCCATCACTGTTTGGGAGTAATGCTGAAGTAGAGGTAGTGATTTTGTTCCTGGAAAAGAAAAAAAATAATAACAGCCACATGTTATGGTAAGTTTGGCTGTGCTTTTCGTTGGTTGCTAACATTCTTCAGAGCTAAAAAATGTAAGCATGTGCTATCATTTAGTGGGTTCATGAAGAATTTTGCAAATACAGAGTGCCAAAGTGCTGAAAAATTGAAATCATCTTATCTTGTTTACATGGCCTACATGTAGGTTTGAGACTACACAGTTTTAATAAAATACATTGTCAGATGCTTTTAACTCATCTACCAATAATTTATTCTGCTCTTCTATACCAAAATATATGTATATTTCTTATGTATGTATGATTTAAACCCCCTGTAGTGCTGCTGGTTTAAGTTTTTAAGTGAAGATTTTTCAGTATTTCTAAAGTAGCTCTTTTGTTCTTTTTGGATTTTTTAAAAAATAATTGTATCAGGAATTTAGACAACATTCTGGCCATCTTTGTAACCTTGTCTCAAATTCAAGTTCATTCTTTCTAATTCATGATGACACTAACATCTCCTTATATGTAACAAAGTTAGATGCTTTTCCTTTGAAGAAGAATAAGATCTTCTCCAACCAAACTCTGGTAGAATTTCCAGGAATTCATTTACAGAATTGTTTTTGTACTTCATCCACTTTTACTGTTCATCTCCTTTATCTTCCTGGGATTACATTTCCCTACTGTCATTTTGGAAATTATGGGTTTGTACAGCTGAATTATATGAGCCCTCACCTCTTACATACTATCACTGATGGCACACAGAGTGAAATGCTGTATAGAGCTGAGTAAGCATTTGGAAAATATGAGAACATTTATGGCCAGGCAGTTTGAATAATTGGATATAGCCATTCCATTTTCTTTCACAGAACTATCATGTTAGTTAGAAGGATAACCGGTCAAATACTTTCTTTTACCTGTGTAAATATGGTTGGTTTTCCTGTTGTTTCTATGATTCATTCTCAGCCCTGATTGCTTAATCTAAGAGAGGTGACTTTTTCTAGAAGGCATTTTTATTAGGAGGTCTGTAACTTGTCAATTAGCTTACAAAATTTGAGAAAACTAGTTGTTAACAAAGCATGATATTATGAACTGTAATGAAGACTAAAATTTATAGGCTTAACTTTAGCTTGCTCTTTTCCTTGCTGTAGCTGCATATGGAGACGTATAGGCTTCAAATTGGAGGGCTGGGTTCAAAGACCAGCCCAGCTGTTAACTCTGTGTAATTCTGGGCAAGTGATCATCTGTTTCCTCACCCTGTGAAGTGATAATCAAGGTGCTCCCTTGATGCGGTTACGTATGGCTTCTATGAGTAATAGATGTAAAGTGTTTATCAAAGTGATGGACACAAAAGGTTCACCTAAGAAGTACTGCTGTGGCCCTTACACTTTATCCTTTATGGTACTGGTGTGTATGGTGATCAACAAGAGGGAAGTCCTTATTAGTGAAAAATCAGTGATTTTCAGTAGTGTTCATTTATAAGAACATGTACATTTGCATAAATGTGTGAGTTTGCATATGATATCAGTGTTTAAAGTAACAAACAGCTGTTTTACAAGGTACTTTTGAATATTACCACCTGTTTTCGGTGATGCATAGCACTCAGTGACTTTAGGCGTATCTTCTTTAGAGAAGTTTCTGTATGTATATGTGTAGGAAATCATTTGTGAAATACTTTCACAGTATTGGATAGAATCTTGCATATGTATGTATCTACAAAGACATGTTATATATAACATGTATGCACCCATGTACTTAGCTTTCTATTTTTAAAGAAAGCCTTTACAGGTATATTTCTTTACATGAGAGTGAGAAGCAGAGAGAGAAGACGGAGAGATGTGCCCTTAACACTTCATGCGTGATCCCCACCAGCCTTCGCAGTCAGCCAGAGTCGGGACACATGATCCCAGTGTGCACAGAGCTGCCAGGGAACTGAACCCACACTCTTCCCCATGGATTCAGCATCACTTAAGCAGCACATTACAGCTGTGTTACCTAGCTCACTCATAACTTTCTATTTTCTCTTGGCTATTTTTCATATTGAAAAAGAGAAAGAAACCAGAATATTCAGGTGAAAGGTTTAGATAAAAATGGATACTTACAAATAGAGTTTTAATGGTCCTACAGAACAGACCAAGAGAAAGAACAAAAGAGATTCTGATTCTATTTATAAATACAGAGGCAAATGTAGGTAGTGTCATTGAATCAGCACAAAAAACTTTATTTGAGGTCTTAGGGGTTGAAATCCAGGAAGTATAGATCCAGGTACAACTGCAAAAACGTTTCAATGAGTTGAGCAGAAGAGCTTGGTTTTAAAGATATGGAGGGCTAAAGAAAATATAAACAAAACGGAAAGGTGGTTTGATCATCTCAAAGTTCCTTTCCTTGCATGACTTAAGGCAGGGAACATTTCCTTATTATGCTGATTCAGATAGACTGGAAGCTCCTACTTTTAGGGAAAACCAGATCTGTGTGCTTCCTCAAAGTTTCAGTTTGATGATGTGGCATCTTACCATGAGTGACTCCATTTTGGTTGGTTTGTTGGTGACTCAGGCAGAGATTTAGTCCCCAACAATGGCTTCCTGTAATTTTTATCCAAGAGTAGCTATTATAACATGCCAATACTCATCTAAGAACTTCACATGTATTAATTCATTTAATCCTGTTAAGTCACTTTTATGAAGTAGACACTATTAGTATTACCATTTTGCAAATAAGGAAACTAAGGCACTGACATAGATGATTCATCTGTGGCCACATAACAAATACATGGGGACAGGAATTGGAAGTTTTTTAGCGTGGCTCCAGAGGCCTTACTTTTAGCTAATGTGCTACTCCAAAAAAAAAAAAAAAGGAAAGAAAATAAAAGAAAGTCGTCAGAGCTCTCCAAACACTACCTTCTTCACAACCAAGCAAGAGAGACATCTGCCCTAGCCCCTGTGCTTTAGTGGTAGCAGCTAATCAGACACACACCAAAAACATCGTATTAAACAGCTGGTGAACACCTGGTTGGTTCCTCAGGCCCTGAGTGCTGAAGAACCAATACTGGCTGGTGCCTGTGTGCTGAGGAATCAACACCACGTGTGAACCAACACCTGGTTAGTTCCTCAGGCCCTGTGTGCTGAAGAACCAAAACCTGGCTGGTGCCTGTGAGCTGAGGCATTAACACCACGTGTGAACCAACACCTGGCTAGTTCCTCAGGAGTTCGTGCCAGTGCAACCTATTCAGGCTCTGGAAAACATTGCTTGAGTACTTCTTGCCCCGAGTCCTCAGCAGGCCATCAGTGTCTGAATGTCTGAAGGTGGGTGGGCTACCAGTGGCCAAGGGATATTGCTTCTGAGTATTCGAAGTGTTCAAATAAAGGAAGCAATTAATAGCCCCTCAAAGCTTGCCTCAACAGTGTCACACATGCAGTTGGCTTTTCAATAAAAAAAAAAAAGCATTGATTGCTGTACTGGTTCATAGCATAGTGGTTAAGGACTTTGCATAAACAGCCAGATCCCACATGGCTAACTGGTTTGAATTCTAGCCTGGCACACTGAGTATGTTTGTGTGTGTGTGTGTGTGTGTGTACATGCCCAAAATTATCTTAATGGGGGGGGATGGGAATGAAGCAAAAAGGATTGTAGTGTAACCACACCCATTGTTGTGGTGCTTTCTCTGTCTTGTGAGTACATGTGTTCCCTGGTAGTCAATCAATCAGTCTATATAAATATTTAAAACAAACAAACAAACAAACAAAAAACAAAAAAAAACTCTCTTCACTAGCATCTATTATCCATTTTCTTCTCTTTATGTTCTAATTTGTTATCTGATATTAATGAACTATTGGAATTCAAAGCATGCTAATTATCATTTTGTTAAAAAAAACAACTTCATGTTATTTTTTAAAAGACATGTATGAGCGAGACATGATGTACGTGAAGCCTAATACCTCATTTTCAAGTAGATGGATGTCAAATATTAGAATTGTAAGTGGTTATTTTATAATTCCAAAAATTTAATACAATTTAATTATACTTTGAAATAAAGCAATTCGAGTCCATTATTTTCAAGGTAGAAAGTTGAAATATATTTCACTGAGCAATTTGTTCACTTGATTTAGAATTTTTAAATATTTGAAGAAACCATGTGTTGCGCTCCATCTGGACCCTTGCTGTGGGCCAGGATATGGGCTTGTCTGAACAATCTAAATATTTGAAAGTTTGAAGTCAAATGACCTGAGTTGCTTAAATTTTTACTTTTCTTTTCAGTAAGCTGGTTTTTTGGTGTGTGTTTTTTTCTTTCTTTGCTTTTATTCTTTGTAATAAAACATGAGTAAACCTATTGGTTTGTTTATTAATGTCTTTTTTTTTTTTTGAGAGGTTTTTTCTAAAGGGCGTGTGC
>NW_006159758.1:675517-680908 GCF_000334495.1 Tupaia belangeri chinensis
AGAGAGAGACAGATAGACAGAAAGCGAGAAATCACCCCCCAGGGGGATGGCCACGCCGCAATCCCTTCTCCTCCGTTCTCTTGGGTTCTTGGGCACGCACACACATGCGCCCGGCGAGAGTTTTAAACCACCGGGTCCGGGATGCAAACCGTGGTCAACTACATGGGAGTCCAGCGACATAGCCATTACGCTAACTGCTGGTCCCTATTAATGTCTTTTTAATTTATTCCATGAGAGAGGGAGACAATAAGTGGGAAAGAGATAGGAGGAGAAAAGCACCTCAATATGGTTTTCACACTGCAGTGAGCCACAGCCTCAGCCAGCCAGGATCATGGGCATGTGAACAACTGCTGTTCACAGGGAGACCTCAGGATGCAAACCTGGGACTTTCTCGTATGGCTCCACATCACAGAGCACCGCATCATGCTGTGCCACCACGGCTGGTCTGTTAGGGTTTTCTAAGATTGTGTCAACTAAAGAACAAGATCTCTTCCAGGAGTTTGGTTAAATAGGCACATCCTTCCTACTCTTAAGACTGGGTTCAAAGCCCGAATCTGCTGCTAATTAGCTCGGTATTGGTGGTGTTTAAATCAGGTGAGTCCCTTGTGTCTCAGTTCCTTCTCTGAAGCCCACATGCTAATGCAGCCACTGTCTAGTGCTCTTCTGAGAACTGCCTTCAAGAACATACTTGGTGTTAGGCATTATTCTTTTATTTAGTTTTTAGTGTCTTCCTGCTGCTATAACTCAGAAAAACATTTTTTTCAAAATGACTCAAATACTTTATATGAGTTTTACTTACTTTCTCAAACATAAGGCAAGGATTTTCTCCAACGGGTTTTATGTTTGTAGCTTGCCCATTTCTAAATAACATACTACCTTTTTTCTTTACTTTGTACTTAGAGAATAAAAAATAAAAGAAGGAAATCTTTCCCTTCCATATATATGGTTTTCAGCCTCTCAGAGGAGTTTGGATAGTAAATTCTTATCAGAGTAACAAAAAGTATAAATTAAAAGCAACTGTCTCCCTACTATAAACGCTTTGTATTTCTCTTCTGCCTTTCTGTTTATTTCATCTCTTCTGGAGGGTCTGATTCTTTGGAGTAGAACAAAAGCCTTAGTCACACAAACTGGTATGAGAATTGGACAGGAATAAGCTACCCTGGTCAATCTTTGTTTTTCCCTCACCAACGAATGCCTAGCCCAGAGCCACACCTGTAGTAGGCACCGCGTGGATACTTTCGTATGTTTCATAAGCTCAAACAAATTCTGTGGTCGACGTGGCCTGTTTTCAAATACAAGGTAAGGATCTGTCCCAACAATGATAGAAATGTCCTCATGTATGGTACCAGTTACAGTGGCATTTTTAGGAAGAGGTCTTTTTTTTTTTTCTTTTTTTTTCTAGTTTTTTTTTTTTTTTTTTTTTTTTTTTTTTTTTTTTTTTTTTTTTTTTTTTTTTTTTTTTTTTTTGCAGTTGGGAGTATCCACTCATGGGAGGGGGACAGAGAGGGAGAGAGAAATCATTCTGCAGGGGGAATGGCCACACTGCAATCCCTTCTCCATTCTCCTCTCAGGATTTTGGACACACATGCATATGCACCCAGTATGTTTTTCAAGTCCCTGAGCCTGAGCCTTGAACTGTGTAGTCAACCCTGTGAGATCCAGCCACCCTAACCTCCACCTCCTGCTAGTCCAAGGAAGAGGTCCTGTTTTCTGATGATTGGAGGTTATTTGTGAGGAAGAAGATATTCAGGGCTTTTGGAGAGGAAAGTTGGAATTTGTCCTCAAAGGTGACAGACCCACCATTTTAAGTATCTGAAGTTTGCTCTAGCATTTTGATAGGCCTCTTTCAGGAAGGGTTTGTGGTTAAGGGAAGCAGCATAGTTATGTTTAATATCACACCCAGGGTTCATACCGACCTGTACGGGTCAAAGCCCAGTTGCTTACCAGTTGGGCTTATGACTCAGTACCACGAAAGCTTCCAATTCTTCATCTGTAAAATGTGAATATCAACAGTACCTTCTTTGTAGAGGTGGTACATAGATATTGAGTAGTTGGAATAATACATGTAAAGAGCTTAGCACAACTGAAGAACACAATTACCACTCTATAAATATGTTATCATTATGCTTGCTGTTGTGACTGACATGTCAGCATCGTCTCTGTATAACATTAGAGTTGGTGAGATGTTGGGGCATTGGATCCTAGACGTTTGCTAAGTATGTTGTACATTTCAGATATTCTAGTTGGTCATGTTCATTTTTCAGCAACTCTGACTGGTAGGTGTTACCATCCCCTTGTCACAGATGAACTATCAGAACAGAGGAATGCAAAGTCTCAGTTTCTGGTTAGTATGAAACTGTTCATTTCTGACTACTGCATTTTAAAGTACTGGGAATCCTTGCATATGTGACAGATCATACATCTTAAAAGAGCACAAGTCAATTTTCTTTTTGATTGATGTGGTATAAAAACCACTGATGTATCAACACCCTAGTACATGCCCTAATACATGTAATGGTATATAGCCTCATGGGCTTAAGAATTTTTTGAAACCATGTGAGTTTATCATCTAAATGCCAAACAAAGAATGAGCAGCTCCATCAAGTGTGGGCTCTTGCTGAGGTCTGGGGCAAACCTCTCAACCCCATTTACCCTTTCTTTCAAGAATGGAAGAGTGATGGTTTCCAGAACTGTAAGTCCAGACTTGTTGAAGAGCAAGACTATGAAAAGCTCTGTTGAGATTAGAGGAAATAAATAGCGACCTCACTTACGTCAACTTGTGATTAAGCCCTCGCCATTTATTTCATCTCCTTTTAACCAGTCTGACCCCATCACTTCTCCTTAGCATGGCTTGACATTTGGAGAAGGAGCTTTAAGCCATTGGATAAACTTATACCATTGATACCTTCTCCCACATTTGTACTCTACACAGTTCCATGTACGATGCATGCCTAGTTACTAATGATAGCTTGATTCTTGTCCAGGTTAATAAATATTGACCACTTATAAGACAAATTAATCATTATCTTGGAAACCCTTACAGAATAAGACATTGGAAATAGAGATACTCCTTAGGGGATTTTATGCATGGCATATATTGAATGAAAGGACCTGTGAATCTTCTGGGCATCCCTTGCCCTCCAAACTTAGTGCCTTGTGCTTAACAGTCTAAAAGTATTTGCTGAATGAAGACAGGGGATGTGAGAATTATCAGTAACTGTAATTTGTTCGTTGTTTTCATTTTTAAGAGAGATTTTTGCTATAGGCGTGTGTGCTCACTGGAGAGACAGAAAGAAATCCATCCCCTAAAGGGGATGGCCATGCCACAATCCCTTCTCCATTCTCTTCTTGAGATCTTGGGCAAGCATGCACATATGGCCAGTGTGAGTTTCAAGCCACTGGGTCCGGGACTCGAATCACGGTTGACTACATGGGAATCCAGCAATGTAACCATTATGCCATCTTCTGGTCCCCATTGCTTTCTTCATACTCGAATGAAATCAAGAGTTACTTAAGTACACCATGTATATCTCTTATTTTGCACTAATATTTGATTTGAATTTACACAATTAATCCAGTGTTGGTCATTTGCTGCAGTATTATTGATTTTTTTTAACAATATCCAAGTATTATGTATTATTCCATTATGGTTGCTATAGATAAGAGCTTCTTTTGTCTTTTTCTTGATGTGTATGTATGTGTCATCTTATTGCTAAAGGGTGTGTGTGTGTGTGTGTGTCTTTTAATTGCTAGAGGATATGTGTGATTGCAGAGAGACAGAGAAGGAAAAAAGCACTCCTTGGTGGGGCATGATCACACTACAGTCCTTTTTTCCTCCATTTTCTCCATCCTGTTATGATTTTTCAGGGCACACATGCATGTGCCCATTGTGGCTTTCAAGCCCCTGGTCAGCCATATTGATTTTGGTGTCCTATACATAGTGCTTAATCACTACACTACAGCACTGGCCCTTTTTGTCTTTGTTTATGCAACCGTGCAGCCCTTGCCCTCCCCCCATCCTTTTTTGCAGGAAAATTAAAACAGCAATAGGCCATTTGAATTCTTGAAAAATTGCTTAGAGAAAATTCAAATTGTAGTACATTTTATAAACTTTAATTGGTATTTTTTAGACTAAAATTACAGTATTTTATTTTCAAAGAACACATTGGCAAAAGGATTACTGTAACAACAGGAGATTTAGAACTTAATACCAGGTTCTCCAAGTGCCTAAGTGATTCCCTCGGGGATATGTTTAGGCACATCTGCAGATTGTATTAATTCTTTCATGCCACTTGGGGAGTATTGAATGAATTATTATTTTAAAATATGGGCTGTGGAATAATCTGCTCCAGAACTAATAGAGCTAAATCATATTTTTATCTCCTCGTATATCAGTAAGAGGAATTCCATTTCTAGTGTGAAATATATGGAGAGATAAAGATGATATGAGAGTTTGTAGGGTGCTTCTTTCTAAAGATTGGAGCTACTTAGCCTTTCCCAACATCAGCAGTAATGGAGATTGCATGTGCAAGTATTCATTACTGAGATGATAGACTTTTCTATAGAGCATGTTTTATAGACCAAATCTTAAAGCAAAATGGTGAGAATATTTCTTACATATCAAATGTGCTTCAACTGCAAAAGTTTAATCTTTCTCTTTTACTCTTTTCTCCTCTTCTTTCCCCTCTCATTTTATTTCTCTCTCTCTCTCTCTCTCTCTCTCTCTCTCTCTCTTTTGTTTCTAAGGCAATCAGTGACTATGACAAAAAACAGATGTTATTATGGGAATTTTAGTCATGATTAACAGACTGAATGCAGGAATTTACAACTCTCCTTCCAACCTCCTACTCACAGAGCCTACTTTAGGGTTGACAAGGCTGTCCATGTCAGCAGGATGAGTGGTTTTTCATAGACAACTTTTCTGTATATAAATTCACACATAATTCTTGAATATATCCTGTGTGTACTGTGCTAAGTGCTGATTATACAGTATCAAACAAATTAAGATATCATTCTCACCATTGTAACAAGGAGTGTGTGTTGTGTTCTGAACAGGCAGGAGGCTTGGGAACAGACAGCAGTCAGATCATGCAGAGTTTTATAGGCATGTTTAGGTGTTTAATTTTGTTTTCAATTTAATAGAACACTATCAAAAGGTTTTAAAAAGGAAAGTGTCATAACCTAATTTATATTTTAATCATATTTTAATATCACTCAAAAGTGTGGGGACCAGTAGTTAGCATAATGGCTATGTCACTGGACTCCCATGTAGTCGACCACAGTTAGAGTCCCGGACCTAGTGGCTTAAAACTCACACCGGGTGCATGTGCGTGCATGCCCAAGATCCCAAGAGGAGAATGGAGGAGAAGGGATTGAGACATGGCCATCCTC
>NW_006159758.1:680974-708356 GCF_000334495.1 Tupaia belangeri chinensis
AAAACCGCCCAAAAAAAAAAAAAAAAATAGTGTGCATTGGAGGGGAAAAAAGTGGATGGGGAAAACCATTTAGAAACTATTTGTCCATGTAAGTTACTCATGATTAAAGTTTTGGCAATAGAGTTGGAAATAAATAAATATATATAAATAATATATATGTGTGTGTGTATATAATAGTATATAATATAAAATATATATATATATAGTTAAAAATAATAAAATGGATGGAAATTGGGAAATGATTGGATGTGGGTGATGAGAGAGAGGAAGATCTCAAAGTTGAACCCTAGACAATTGTCCTAGGCAGCTGGATAGATGATAATGCCATTTACCTAATAGGAACTCAAGCTTTGAGGTGTAAGAGGGAGAGTTTAATTTTAGAAGAGGTAAGTTTGCATATTAGGTAGGTTCTGGGGCATGTGATTTTGGCACTCAGATGTAAATTTTGGAATTTTGGGCATAGACTTTATAATGTATGGATGAGACAGCCTATGAAGGTTATACAGACAGATAAAAGAGAAAGGCAGGAGTGATTTCCAAGGAATGCCAGTGTTTAGAATTGGGCTGGAAGAGTAAGAGCCAGCAGATACTGACTGAAAGAGGGCAGGGGAGGCTGAAGGAAAATCAAGAAGTTATGCTGATAAAGTGATCAAGAACGAGATGTTATCAAGACAGAGGGGATGGCTAATATGCCAAATGCTGCCGAGAGCGCTGGTAATTTAGGAATCAGAGCATGTGCAATTAGATTTAACAACGTGAAGATGATTCGATGTTTAAGATAAGAGCTGGTAGAGTGAGGGAAGCTGAGACACGACTAGAGGGAAGTGAAGAATACATGGGCAGCAAGAGTGCAGAGAACGAGTGTAGACATTCTTGTAAGCTTTTGTTTTATTTTAAAATGGGAAATACTAGACTAGGAAGAGAGATAACTCAGACAGCAAAGACTTTAGAAAAAAACACAAATAATGAGATTTGGAGGCACATAAAGTTTGACCTTTTGAAAGGAAAGGAAAGAGGAGTGGAGACCCGTAACATTTTATAATTGGATGATATTATTTGATGATGTAGGGGCAGACTCCTGGTGTCCATTTTTTCAGACACCAAGTCATTGGCTAAAAGTAAGGGCATGAAAGAATTTGAGAGACTTGAGAGAGAAAACAGCAAGCTACAAGGAGGGTATTGTGAAAATGTACCCATTAGATGAGTATTCCACAATACCATGATCAATAAAACTGATATATATATATATATACATATATATATATACACACACATATATAAAGAAAGAGACATTTGAAGAGGAGAGAGGAAAAGCAAAATTTTGCCCATTTGTTTTTTCCACACTGTTTGGGTAGTCCCAGAGGAATCCCTCAGGCTCTGAAGCACTCAGTTTGAAATTACCTAACTCAGGAAAATGGGGCTGTCTTCTCAACAGGGACTGAGTTCTCAACTGTGAGATTGTGTGCATGTGCATTTCCATGTGTGTTAACTCTCCCAGGGCTATCCTAGGTAGGATGACTCAAATCTTCTATCCACACCCCATCACATTTCCCTAAAATTTTATCAATTAAAGTTCCCTTTTCTTTGATAGAGAGAGAAAGAGAGATTTTTGCTATAGGCACATGTGCTCACCAGAGAGAAAGGCAGAAAGCGATAAATTACTCCCCAAGGGGGATGACCATGCCACAATTCCTTCTCCTCCATTCTCCTCTTGGGATCTTGGGCACGCATGCACACGTGCCTGGTGTGAGTTTAAGCCATGGGGTCCAGGACTCAAACCATGGTCTACTATATGGGAGTCCAGTGACGTAACAATTACTCTATCTGCTGGTCCCAAATCCCCCCTTTTTTAGGCAGGGTCTCATGATTCTCTTGTCTTAGTCTCCTGACTAACTAGGACCATGGGAATTTTGTGCATGCCACCATGCCCTGCCTTTAGTTTGGGACAGGAATCAGACCCATGCCTCTCACATGAACTTAGCCTGTGGAGTAGCAGAGTGCCACCATAGCTGGGCCAATGAAATGTATGTTTTCATCCTGAAGATATCCAGGCTTCCCAGTGAAAGATGAAATTGTCTTAGAAGAGCTACTCACTTGTGAATCTTAGAAGCCTTTAGGTTTCAGCTAGGTAAAGGCGAGATGAATACCTGTACCCAGGACCTTGGGGACTCAAGGGAGTCACTCAGGAAGCAAGTGGGAAACAACATTACAAACTCTACCTATTTTATGAGATTTTATTGGGTCATCGGGAAAGTCATAGGGAGCATAGGTTAAAGTAAAATCAATAAGTTAAGCATTTTTTGCATAGAAAAACAGGAAAATGCATCATGGCTTTCTTGATTACCTAATATAATAGGTTGAATCTGCTTTTTCTAAGCCATTGTTTAATATCATGGGGAAGTATTGGACCTGCCATGATCTCAGCCCATCCAGGGAGTGACTCATTCGCTGGTTGGGTCGCTCATAAAGATATAAGATGGAATGAGCATGGGACACATGTTTAAAACTCCAAAAAGATCATATTCTGTTTATCCATATAATCACCATTTATTTTCTACTTTGTATGTAATTCAACACATTGACTTACATGTATCAGAAAGCCAACACCATTAGAGTACTTCTTTAAAAGAAGCAATTGTTTCTCAAATTATAATGATTAGTTCCTCATTCCTATGTTGTAATTCTATATAATATGTGTAGTGTCTTTCAAGAAGATCAGCATTAGTGCTTTTTTTTTAAACTGAAGATTTTTAATTTTATAAACATGCCTTTTGGCAGAGGTATTTTCTAATCTGTGAAAAAAGCCATCATTTCTCAGCATATCATTAGAGTTCATTTTAAAATGGTAAAAGCAATGGGTCAGATTTCATTCACAGTCTGCTATCGATACTTTTTCAGGACAGTTTCGAAGTTAAAGAAGTGCATTCTGGGTTGTTTTGCTGGTTATGATTTCAAACGCTTTCTTTCCTCTTCAATAAAATGAGAGTAATGTAATTACCTCTTGCAAGAGGTTGTTCTGAGAACTGGATGAATTAATAAACCCCAAACACTGATTATTGCTTAGTAAGCTAGTTAAGCATGTGAATAAGCCGAAGAACCGATGAAGAGGTTACGTAATGAAAACTCGGTCTATTTGGAGTCAGATTATCTAGAAGTTCAAATTTTACCACTGATATTTACTAGCTGTGTGAATTTAGGATTGTCACATGCTCTCTGAGGCTTCTCATATGTAACTCTATCGTTTGGGAGACTGTACGATTTCTCTGAGTTTCAGCTTCTGCCTCCTTAGACTACAGGTAGCCATCCTTAGAATAGAAATAGTCATCCTTACTTCACGGGGCCTATGTGACAATCACATGGGATCATGTGTAGAAAAATATGTGGAAAGACATCATATCTAAGATTTATTTAACATTTGCTGGGGGCACTTAATGATGTCAGCCTCTCCTGTATTATTAGCCTGATAGCTGTGAATAGAGTTCTTTCTGATGGTTTGCACAATCCCAACGGTCTCTTGCACCTCTAAGGCCCTAGATCATTTTTGCAATGCGGTGTAGATTTTGGAACAAGTCAAGGATTAAGATTATGAAGCCATTAGTTATGTAATGGTCATTATACTCGTTTATTACATGAACGGCGTAGGCTCTGTCCTAAGTACACAAAGCCAAACTTGTAACGAGTAAGTCTCAGATTACTCCTCACTGAAGGGAATATAGTTAGGACACCTTTTTGGCAAGCAGTAAAAATTGACTTGTGAAAGACAGCTTGTCAGCCTCTTCCCTCTGAGTACACAGTGCCATATCTCAGAGCATGGTTGCTGCAGTAAATAAAATGTAAATCAGTTTTAGAATATACACCCCAGGGCTGTTAACTCAATCACATTTCCTGCAACAGTAGCTCTATCTGGTTCCTGCAGAAGCAGAGAAGGGCCAGAGGACCGAAGTGTATTGAATGAAGAGGGCATCTCTTTCTCAAATACAAATCAAGGACCCAATGGTATCTATCCCAGAAAATAAAAGGCAGTGTTTCATAACTAATTCTGCATTTCTTTTGTTTTTTTTTTTTAAAAAGGAAAAATAAATCATCACATTATTTCAATTTTTAAGTATGTTCAACTGAAAAGCCATTTGTAGAACTATTTCTACCTATGTTTATTCACATATAACCAAGCATGATTTTGGCCAAAGACTGTCAGAAGCTCTAATTTAGCAATGCTTCCTTCTTTTCAGACCTAAGGTGTCAGCTGCATAGCTGTGTAAACGGCACTGTTTTAGCTGGCTTAGAGGCCCTGAGGAATGCTTTAGGATTTTAACATTAGACCCAGTAGTTTGCCTATGGGGCTTTCGAGAGACTAGTTACAGGCCAAGTTAGTACATCTGTTTTAGAGCCATAATACAGACTGCATCATAGGCACAGCGACTACTGCAACATCTGCTGAACTGCTCGGGAGGGACCCAGGGGATTAATAATGTGGCATATTCCAGGCGGATTCAGGGGCAGGCTCTTCCTAGCTGCTGGGCCTGCCGGGTATGTGAGCCACAAAGAGAAAAAGAGAGTCATTTATTCATTTCAGTGTCTTACTCCATTGCTTGCCAATGTTCCTTAAAAAAATGATATTTTTTTTTAAAAGTGTTGTTTTTTGTTTTTTCAATTAATAGCATGTATTCCCACTGTGCCTGCTTCTGCTGTACCTTGCTTTTTAATATTTACCGAGCAATTAAAGTGATCTCATAAATGTTAAATTTTAGTTGGAAATTTTGTGCAGGCTTGCCACAAACCCACATGTTAAAAATGGAAAATCTATTTCTGTGAGATTCATAGCTCATTATTGTTGTTGGTTTCATAATATGGTTCCAAGGAAAATGTTTCATTTTGAGGAGAAGGAAAGAGGAAATATAATTAAGATTTCTTCCTCCCTGTCTTCTACTGCCTTCTCTCGAGGAAGAAATGACACTCAAATCAGTCTTCTAGAAATTATTATGAATGTGGTTGACAGAGACAGTACTATGACAGTAATATGTTTTGTTGTTGATCTTCATTAATTGATGGAGATGGGGGCGAGTAGTGTGTTCTGCTCTCTACATCTAGATCCAAGGCAGGGGAATTAGCTCTTCAATCTCTTTTATCTAGCAATCAGTAGTCTGTTTCAATCGATCTGTACCATTTGTAATTCCTTTGCTGTAGTGCGATAAGCATGTTACTGATAAGTTGTGTTAAATTCATTATGACAAATTGCTCATGTGTCACATGTATCGAGGAAGCTTTATATAAAGCAGTTACTCAGTTTTTTCTTAAATATTAAAAAATCCCTGCTTCTTACCATGAGAAATGTATATAGTTTTAAATCTCTATGCTTTATTGGCTCATAAACCATACACAAGTCTCTTTACCTTGCCCAAACCCGTTTCTTCATCTGTAAAGTGGAGATGATAATTTCCCCTCAGGGTGAGTGAAGATCAATTAATGTAATTCTTGCCATAGCATTGGATAAACTAAATTCTGAGTCAATATGATTTAATTTCTGTATGTTATTATTTGATTCTTACAAGTGAATTTTTAGTTTTTATGTATGTGGGACTTTTAACATCAAACCCACATAAAAAGGTACAATCCTTGGTACCAAGAAAACAGAACATGCTGTGGTCATCTGTTAGTTTTTGCTCAATAGTATTGCTTTGTTTTTGTTTTTGTTTTGGAGAGCTTTTTGCTGTAGGGTGTGTGTGCTCGCCAGAAATAGAGAAACAGAGAGACAGAAAGAGAGAAATCACCTCTCAGGGGGGATGGCCACGCCACAATCCCTTCTCCTCCATTCTCCTTTCGGGATCTTGGGCACGCACGCACACATGCCCAGTGTGAGTTTAAGCCACTGGGTCTAGGACTCAAACACTGGTCATCCACGTGGGAGTCCAGCGACATAACCATTACGTCAACTGCTGGTCCCAATGGTATTGCTTTTTAAAAATAATTTCTGTTTTACCTATAATTTTATATCTTTGTTTGTTACATAATGATTTTTCAAAGTATGTATATTATGTATAATAAACAAATAAAGGATATAAACATTTATCATCTTCAGTCTTTTTTAAAATGTTCACTTTTTATTAATTACTACGTGTTACTTTTATTCACATTTTAGTCATATTAAATTATTTTTTCATTCAAAATGCTATACACGCATTGTAAAAAAAATTAGAAAAAGAACCACCCAAGAAACAGTTACCAAACATTCTCTGCTAGCAATTTTTTTTTCGAGATTTTTGCCATAGGGCATGTGGTGCCCTCACTAGAGAGAGGGAGAGAAATCACTCCCAGTGTGGAGGACCACTACTCTCCTCCCAAGATCCCAGGTCCACACACATGCCCAGCATGATTTTCAACCCATTGGGTCTGGGACTCAAACTATGGTAGACCACATGGGAATCCAGCATCCTGACCACCATGCCACCTGCTGCCCCAACCGCAGCATTTTTATGTATTTCTTTCCAATTATTTCGTAATTGCCAATGATTATACTATATGTGCATTTTGTATCTACTGAAAACCAAACATCGTTTCATAAACATTTTGCATTTTGTCCTAAGATGTTTACAGCCATTGGTTTTAAGGATCAAGTTGTGTTTTCTGTCTCATGTAGCTATACTGTTCCTGCTGGAGAGCAACATGTTGCCGCTGTGACTAGCATCTACATATGATATGCACTGCTTAAAGGTTCTGTGTGATAAATTCAAAATCTGACTAATTCTCTAAATAAGCAACTAGTAAAAATATTTACAAGATATAGTAAGGGTTCAGAATTTAACATACATTATTTCACTTTGATCTTCACAATGAACCCCCTTTTCTTACATTTTTATTTTAAAAGTTTTATATTTATAGAAAAATTAAGAAGATAGTCCCAGAGTGCTTTATGTACCCTGTACCAAATTTCTCTTACCATTAATGTCTTACCTTATGCTTATGCTAATATATTTGTTGCATATAATGAACCAATATTGATACAGTATTCTGAACAAATGTCCATATTTTATTCAGATTTACCTTAGTTTTTACTTAATGTCCATTTTCTGCCCCAGATCCTGACAAGGGTACCACATTACATTTAGTCCTCATGCATCTTTAGGCTTTTCTCTTTTTTTTTTTTTTTTTTTGAGAGGTGTTTGCTATAGGGCGCGTGTGCTCGCCAGACAGACGGAGAGAGACAGAGAGACAGAAAGCGAGAAATCAGCCCCTAGGGGGGATAGCCATGCCATAATCCCTTCTCCTCCATTCTCCTCTTGGGATCTTGGGCACACACGCACACGCGCCCAGCGTGAGTTTTAAGCCACCAGGCCTGGGACGAGAACCGCGGTCAACTACATGGGAGTTCAGCGACATAGCCATTACGCTAACTGCTGATCCCCTCTTTAGGCTTCTCTTGACCATCATGGTTTTTTTTAGATTTTCCTGATGTTTAATGACCTTGAACATTTTCATGATTGCGGGTAAGGGATTTTGTAGAATGTCCCCCAACAGAAATTTGATGTTTTTCTCCTGATTATGCTGGGGGTCTGGATTTCTTTCATGCTTCAGTTTCCCCATCTCCCAAACCAGGATAATAACACTATTATCCCTGGAAACATCAATAGCATGATTGCCCTAGGATTCCATTTCAGAAGTTCAGCTAGATAGATACTGATACTGATGAAATCATATTGATTTCTGGTCAAATCAACATGACCTGCTTCTTCAGACAGAAAATGAATGAGTCTCAGAAGAAAAGTAGCTGCTCTTTCCTCGGTCCGAACACTGATTGGGATTTGTAGAGCAGAGAGGAGTGGACACACAAAAGTGTGTTCATTCAAAAATCCATGGTGTAGGTCAAAACCCAATACAGGACTTGCTGGGCTAAAATCAAAGTGTCAGCATAGCAGAGCTCTTTTCTAGAGTCTCTAGTGGATAGTTCATTTCCTTAACTTTTTTACTTTCTGGAGGTCTCCTGCATTTCATGGCTGTGGCACCCATCCTTCATCTTCAACTAGCAGTGGCATGCTGAGACCTCCTCACATGGCTGTCTTTCACCATCTGCTTATCATCTTCCATATTGACAGTGACACTGTGAT
Source organism: Tupaia belangeri chinensis (assembly GCF_000334495.1). Classification (NCBI taxonomy): domain Eukaryota; kingdom Metazoa; phylum Chordata; class Mammalia; order Scandentia; family Tupaiidae; genus Tupaia; species Tupaia belangeri. The sequence continues at coordinate 689,074 of NW_006159758.1, forward strand.
ATCCACATTTGATATTCATATAAATAGTCTTTTATTGAGGGGAGGGGGAAGGTATATATTAAACTGGCAATGCACTTTTTTACTCTGTTGTGGTACACCATTCCTTAACCTATTCCACTGATTTACATGCATTTTTGTATCTCTTAATTATCTTCTAATGGGCATGCTCCCATGTAGCTCTGGTATGGTATCTACCATTACTCTCTCCAATTCCGTGCCATCAAGTTCTTCAGTTTACATCATACAGTGCAGACATCCCATATTTGTTAAGGATCCTCCATACTATTGGGTTGTCTGAAAATTCATGACACATTTTTGCATAGAAAAACAGAAAAATATGTCCCAACTTTTTAAAAAAACCTAATATTTTCCATAGTGGCTGTGCTAACATATATTCCCTCGGCAGTGCATGAAGTTTCTCGTTACTAAACAAACTCATCAGAGTTGACTAATAGCCGTTCTGACTGCGGTTAGGTCATATGTCATTGTTTTGATTCACATTGCCCTTATGATAAGAGAAGTTGAACATTTTTTTTCATATATTTTGTAGCCACTTTTATGTCTTCCTTTGAGAGTTGTGTTTTCATATAGATTGCCAATTTTATTAATTGGGTTATTAAGTGTTCTGAAGGTTGCCTATTTCTTTTATGTGTGTGTGTGTATGTGTGTGTATATTGGTTATTAATCTTTTACAAAAATTCCTTAACCAGTATCTATACCCTCTTGTTTGCCAACCCCTTCAAGATAGGAATTTACCAACTCTCAGCTGATAACCCCATGTAGTTACCTTATCTGGAGGGGTCAAAGATTGAGTTCCACAAAAACGACTCCACAAGGCACCTGCTGTTATCAGATTCATCGCAGGTGAATCTGTTCCTTCTGTAGGCAAGATACTGGTACATAATTCTAATAATGTTGCTTTTAAACTATTCTGGTTTTGGCTGTGCAAGGACTATTACATACTCAGGGTTCAAGCTCATTGCATCCCTCAGAGAAGATACTCTAGATTTTTCTTTTTCCTAGTTCGTGTGGTTATGAATTCAATGTAAAGTAATCCTCTTTGCCCAGATATTCATCACTATTCAAATTGTTCTTATATTTCAGGGGCTTGACAAAACCTGGTCTCTTCATGAAATATTCCTTAATGATTCTTAAGTTTACTGACTACTTCATGCTTGAAGATAGACTCTGATTTACTGACTACTTCATGCTTGAAGATAGACTCTGATTCACATTTTACCACTTAGAGATTCATATGTTTATTACTCTATAATTAGCTGATATGTCTTATCTAACTAGAGATTTTGTAGTTCCTTATAGACAAAAGTAGTATCTTACAGTTCTTTTGTTTCCCTTTTAAATGCATTGTTCCCTTTAGTCCTTTATTTCACTTTGATGATCAGGCTTTCTTGGAGCAGTTAATGAATAATTGAACCCTGAGAACTTTTCTGAATGTAAAGGGAACAAGTTTGGATCAGTAAGTGAAAAGAGAGGATCCCAGCTGAGAGTCTTCTGGCAGTGCTGATATTTTGGAGCCTAACATCCTTGAGGTGGATGTGGCTGACCTGGTTGTTGATCCAAGAGGGTCTTGCCTTTCTGTATTTCTGTTTCCTGAGTCCTTCCAAAAATTCTCTGCCCTGTGGGAGAAGTCTGCCTTCCCAGATAGAAAGGATTTGTTATTCAGGTGTAGTTCTTATAAGGCATAATAGAAGTCCAGGCTCAAGAATTTTAATTTCAGAGTGTCACACTTAGAAAGCTTGGTATCTGGGGAACCAGCAGTTAGCGTAATGGCTATGTTGCTGGACTCCCACGTAGTCGACCGCGGTTCGCGTCTCGGACCCGGTGGCTTAAATCTCACGCCGGGCGCGTGTGCGTGCGTGCCCAAGATCCCAAGAGGAGAATGGAGGAGAAGGGATTGTGGCGTGACCATCCCCCCTGGGGGGTGATTTCTCGCTTTCTGTCTCTATGTCTCTCTCTGTCTGTCTGGCAAGCGCACGCGCCCTATAGCGAAAACCTCTCCAAAAAAAAAAAGAAAAAGAAAGAAAGCTTGGTATCTGTTATATTTTGGAAAACTTTTATGTAGAGTTTTTATGTATCCATGCATTTGTCCTTTGCATTGTTGTGGATAATGAAGACTTTTAGTATGAGGGGATGAATTGTGCAAATAATTCAAGAGCTAATTTGCTTTTCATTTTATGGATTTTATTCATGATAGAGTGCACATTTGAACACATGAGACAGAGAGAGAAGACAAGTATCCATGACAGGGTCTTACCATGCTGTGATCCCCTTTCCATAGCCTTTCACCTTATCTTGATCTTGGGCACATGCCCACACGCCCACTGTGGTTTCAGGTAAACCTGAGTATTCAACCCTAGTCAGCCATGTGTCTTACATCACTGCAGTTTGGTTTGCTACTAACTGTACCATCAAGCTGGGCAACTTAAAAGTACATTTTTAAGCATTCAATAAATAAGTGATACATTGAACCCCATCCAATATGTATAAGCCCTTGGTTTATGTAATTCTCACCTTGGAGACCTTTCAGTAAGTCAATAGAAAAGAAGAAAAATTTGTAATCTTTGCTTACCTGTAATTATGAGTTATAAAATTGCCTCTGTTGCATGTGTGTTTTAGCTGCAAACACACAAGTAACTACCATTTGTAAGGCATTGCACTAGCTGCAGGTGGCAGAGAGAAACTAGACACAGGCTCGGCCGTAAAGCCATTCACTGTACTGACTGTACTCATTGGCGCGTAGTCAAGAAGCAGTTATCAGCATGATGCAATAGAAGCATAGAAAAAAAAAATTAATTCCATGGAAGGCAGAGATGACTTCACAAAGAATGTGACGCTCTAGTTCCTTTCAAGTAGTAAAATAAGATTTCACTGAGTGAGGCCAGCAGATGGCATAATGGTTATGTCATTGGACTCCCCCATAGTTGACTGTGATTCAAGTCCCCGACCAGGTGATTTGAACTTCATGCTGGGCATGTGTGTGTGCATGTTGAAAGTCCTGTGAGGAGAATGGAGAAGAGATTGTGGTGTGGTCATCTCCTAGTTAGGGAGTGGTTTCTTGCTTCCTATCTCTCTGTGTGTCTCTGTCTCTCCAACAATCATGCACACCCTATAGAAAAAAATCTCTCTCTCTAAAAAAAAAAAGATTTCTCTGAGGAAGTGAAAGACATGGGAGGCCATGACATGTTGAAGGGAGAAGTTATTCCATATGACTGGACCACTGAGTATATTAGAAGTCACATCATACATCATAGAACTATTTTAATTAGTCCAGCCCTCCCTGCCAGTCATTCCAAATGAAAACAGCATGGATCTTTTTTTTAAAAAAACACATAATTAGTATCTTCCTGCCTGGGGCAGAGCACCATGGAATGAGGCAAGGCTCTGAACAAGAAGCAAAGTTTCTTCATATTAGAGGTAGAATGTTTCAAAAATTGTTTCTGGTCATCCTGAGTCTAAAACCGTACTTCACAGTTTTGTAGAAGAGAAGGAAGTGGTACACCAACAGTCATCTGTGGGCAGAAGGCTTGACTTTGGATTCTGGCAATTATTATAACACAATGAGGGAGTATTTTTTTTTTTTAATGACCATGTGTCAGAGACTTGGAAAAGTGGAAGGAAATAAAGAGGCCAAAGAGCAAAATACAGGAGGGAATGGCTCTCTGTCCACTGAGTGATGGGTTTTGTGTTATAAGCTAAAAACCACAAATTCTAACTCTGTTTATAATTGTTCATGAAGAATTTAGACACTGCTTCTCCCATGACTTGGAATCTGTTATAAGAGCATCACTTGGCATAGAGGGGGATACTCTGATTATCTGTTGCTGATACTGAGGCATCTCTGTTTACATCTGTGTCTAAACATTTGCCTCAGTTTTCACTTCAATAATTTTATTTATGTAGTGTCCTCTGAGGGAATTGAGTAAGAAGACTAGCTAAAAAAAAAAAAAAAAAAAAAAAAAAAAGTGAGTATTACCACAGTACTTGGGTGATATGTTTACCTGAAGTCAATATCCTTTGGTCTGAACCCTGCAATATTGAGGCCATGTTTATTTCTAAGGTACCAACAATGCAAAAAGGAAAAATGGAATCATTAAACATGTGTACATTCCTAGTTATAAAATTGCCTTTAAAATCTATACTTAGTTCTAATCTTTTTTACACTATATTGGAATAAAGAGGAAATGTAGCCCCTTAAATAAAATATCTCATTGATTTTATGATACATCATCAATTTAATAAGAGCTTTGGAAGAAACAGGAAAAAAAGGAAGAAAATACATGTCCTGTATATATACTTTTTCTTTTCCCCAAATTGACTCTAAAGCTTACTATTCCTCCAGGCTTTCTCCATGCAGTAGTGCCCAGGTACAAAATATATAAATTACCCATTTCCTCTCTTTATTTTTCCCAAAAGTGCACTTATTTATTTCTTCCATGAAAGAGAGAGAGACATACAGAAAGAGGCAGAGAGGCAGGCACTTCAACAAGACAGGCACTTCATGCCGCAGTCACCCCTAGCACCAGCCAGCTTGGAATGGGCACACAAGCTGGCTTGTGCAGGGAGGTTACAGGATGCTAAACCAGGACCTACCTCTGTGGGTCTGCTTGTGTTACTGTTGTACCATAACCTGGCCCTTTCTGTTTCCTTTCATCTCCTACATCAGCTTCAGTTAGCAAGACCTGTAGACTATACTTTTCCAAGATGCCATGCATTTTGATATTTTGCTACTCTCCCTCTGTTCCAAACTTATACAGTCTCTTGCCAGGTTAGCATTAGTAGTTTCCTAGTCAGTCTCTCCACTGCCAGTTAGACGCCTCCTCTATGTCCTGTGCTGTCACTAGCTACCCTAGACATTCTTTATATTCATAGAAGCCAGGAGAGTAATCTTTCAAAAGATATGAAAGAAATAATGTCATTCTCAGCTTAAAAGTACAGTGAACTTCCTTGGCCCTAAACACTAAACTCTTTGGGCCAGCCAATGGTGTGGTGGTTAAGGCAACTGGAACCCACAGGCCAACTGCATGGTTTGGAGTCCTGGACCCAGCAGCTTGAAAACATGCCAGGCATGTGTGTGTGCATGTTGAAAGTCCTGAGAGGAGAATGAAGAAGAATCGTAGCGTGGCCATCCCCCTAAAGAGGTCCTTTTTCCCTTCTGTCTCTCTATCTGGTGAGCACACATGCCCTATAGTGAATTTAAAAAAAAAAAAAAAAAAGAACCTCTTTCACATTCAAGATCCTAACCCAGAGGTTCTCAGGGTCATAAGAATTCCTGGGAGTTCCTGAAACCTTCAGAGAGGACTACAAGGGCAAATCTCTTTTTATCATAGTGCTAAGATTTCGATTTTTTACTTTTTCTCCCATGAATGTGCAGAGGAGTTTCCCAGAGGTCACATGGCATGTGATATCCCAACACATGAAATGTAGAAGAACATTTGAGAATCCAGGAGTCTTCTGTTAAGCTACACATTAATTAGGTTTGATTAATAAAAGGAAAGGGATGTCACTCTTCTCACTGTGTTCTATTGTTTTAGACAACATGAGTTTCCTGTGAACATATGTCATTTCTAACATGCAATTTAATATTTCTACTAATGTGTAGTGGATTTGTTATTGCTAGGTTTAAAAGAATTCATAAATCAGTATTTTAAATGCCTCTATTTAAACTCCTAACATGGTAAACATCAATATCTATGACACATATGAAGAATGACTGTCTGGAGTCTTCAGTAATGTTGAGGAGAGTAAAGACATTACAGATGTCCTTCAGAGACGAATAGGTAAACAAACTGATATGTTCATATCTGGAATACTACTCAGCAACTGAAAAGGATGAACTATTGCCATATATAGCAGTCCTTGGACAGATCTCAAGGACATTTTGCTGAGTGAAAAACAAATGCAGCCAATTTATTTATTTATAACAAAGATTTTTGCTGTAGGGCTCATACACTCACTGAAGAGACAGAGAGACAGTAAGCGAGAAATCACCCCCACCCCAGGGGTATGCCCAAGCTGCCAACATTTCTCCTCCATTCTCTCAGAATTTTGGGCACCCATGCACATGGACTCAGTGTGAATTTTAAGCCATCAGGTTGAGACAAACCATGGTTGATATGTGGAAGTCCAGCGACAACCATTATGCCATCTGCTGGTCCCAACTTATTTTTATGTATATTTTTTAAATAGAGGTTTTTGCATTAGGGCTTGTGTGCTGACCATAGAGTGAGACAGAGATGTGAGAGAGAAAGTGAAAAATCACCCCCTAAAGGGGAAGACCTCATCACAATCCCTTCTCCTCCATTCTCCTGTCAGAATCTTGGGCACGCATGCACACATGCCTGGCATGAGTTTCAAGCCACCAGTCTGGACTTGAACTGTAGTCAGCCATGTGAGAGTCAAGTGATGTAAATGCTGTGTCATCTGCTGGCCCTCCAAACAGCCAATTTATGTATCATAACATTCTCATAGTGAAAAAAATGACAGAAAACAGAGATTTCAGTGGTTGCTAGAAGTTAAGACTTTGTAGAAAATTACATCCTCAGAAGTCTTCGGGGAAGATTTTTGAATATTTTGACCAGCATGAGCCAAGTGCTTTAAATGTTCTATTAAAAATATTGCTTCCCACATGTTATTTTAACTTTTCTTCAACTGTGGTCAGACAAAAAAAATTAGTTTTCAAACCAAAGAAATGACCAAGTTCATTTGAACAAAGATATCTTTGGAAATTTAACACCATTCTTCATCTAACTTTTAAACATTTCATAGATTTGTTTTATTTTGTGCAATCAGTAATATGAAACCAATGTATTATATGAATAACTTATAGCACCCTGAAATGCACAAGTTCATGACTTACAAAAAGAGGACCCAGAACATCTTCGCAAAGTAACTGAGAGCAAAGATGATGACTCTACTTTAGCCACAACTAGTATATTGTGGTAAGAGACGTGGCTTGATCATCTTAAAACTTATTTACTCTTTGTTTGTTTGTTTGTTTGTTTGAGAGGTTTTTGCTATAGGGCACGTGTGTTTGCCAGAAGGACAGAAAGAGACAAAGAGACAGAGAGCGAAAAATCACCCCTCAGGGGGGATGACAACACCGCAGTCCCTTCTCCTCCATTTTCCTCTCAGGAACTTGGGTGCACACACACATGTGCCCAGCATGAGCTTAAGCCACCAGATCTGAGACTTGAACCATGGTTGACTACATGGGACTCCAGCGACATAGCCATTATGCTGGTCTCTCGTTTACATATTTTAATAATCATTATGATATGAATAAGTTTAAACCTTAGTGTTTTGTAATTATCTTTACAATTATGGAGCAGAAATCCATACATACAAATTTTTAACAAGTAACTAGAAGCTTTTTTTTTTTAAATGACTGTATTCTATATGGGGAAAAATAGAACCAAACAAAAAAAATAATACTCCTCTTGGAACTTTCTTCAAGGCCAGTTTTAGAATGACCTTTGAAAGTGAGGCTCACATAACGGGAAAAATTTGGTAAAACCATGGACAAGGCTAAAACTCTTCTCCACCAAAAATAGCCACTCAAAAAGAAAAACACCTTATTAATATCATCAGAGAATAGGGGCCAGTAGGTGATGTAGTGATTAAGACACTGGACTCCCACATTGTTAACCACAGTTTGAGTCCTGGACCTGACTTCTTGAAACTCATGCCAGGCACATGTGTGTGTATCCAAAATCCTAAGAGGAGAATGGATTCTGGTATGGCCATCCCCCCGGGGGGTGATTTCTGTCTTTCCTTCTCTCTGTCTCTCCAGCCAGAACATGGATGCTATGACAAAAAGTTCTCAAAACAAAACAAATAAATAAATACCCTCAGTGACTGTATACTTAAAACAACTAGTTGAGAGTTTGAATTTTTGCCTACGTATCTATGGACAGATGTCAAATGTACACTTTGATGGACTGTGTTCTTCATAGATACAATGACATCAGCAAAGATAGAATAACCTTCATATCACCTGATTGACAAAGAAGTAGGATGAAGCTTGTCTGTAATTGGAAGTCTCACAAGAAGCAAAACTATGGGAGCTCAATAGACCATCAAATTAATTGCTGCATTCATTAGGAATTACCTGCCTTAAAGAATTTAGCTATGGTTCCCTTAGTGTTTTCAATTAGATGATTAAAAATATTTATCTTTTATAAAACCAACTGCTTCAAATATCTATCATTTTATAAAATGAATTGCTAGATGATTTCAAAAATGTATTTTTTGAATGTGTATGTTGAGGTGAAATAGGTGTTCAAAATGCGCAAACTTGGATTTGAATTATTTTTTCTCTGGAAAGGAAAATATATTATGACAAAAGGCAAAGACCTGGATGAATGACTGATCTCATTGTTCTCATAAATGGCTTATGCAGAATTTTTATAGCTAAATATTCTTCTCAACAGCTGCAGTTGCAAAGCTGAACTGTGTTTTACTGTTTATATCAACACTACTATCATAAAAATGAAATTTTATAGTTGGATGAAGAGAGTTGATCATAGGAACTATGCATTCTTTGTGCTCTTGTTCATTTGGATTTGACAGAAATTATAGGTTTCTTGGTGAAAGAAAAATAGCTTTTGATGACTTATTTTTCTAAGACATTAAAAACAAACTGAATAGTGATTCAGGGAATATTTCAATCTGTCACATAAAACAAGCAACTTCACTTCTTACCAAGAATATCAGCGATGAATTTTCTATCAACAATAGACAATATAACTACATCAGCTTATTGTTAGAATTATACATGTCTCTTTTCAGGTATTGCCTTGACATAGTTCATAAAGGAGTGAAAAATAATTGCCTATCTGTGTTCATCTGTATACTACTAATCTACTGTGTATAACAAAACATCCTAGAAGTTAGTGGCTTAAAAAAACAAAACTGCTAAACAAAACAACGAAACAAAAAAACAAAACCAAGAAACTCCTTGGTCTTTACCCAAAGGCACTGAAAATTCATGTTAACGCAAAAACCTTCACATAGATGTTTATAGCAGCTTTATTCATAATTGCCAAAAGCTTGGAAGTAAACAGGATATCCTTCAATAGGTGAATGTATAAATAAACTGTAGTATATCCAGACAATGGACTGTTATTCATCACAGAAAAAGAATGAACAACCAAACTGTGAAACGACATGAAACAAACTTACGTGCATATTATTAAGTGAAAGAAGTTAACCTGTAAAGACTACATACTTTACTCTCCAGACTATACAACATTCTGGAAAAGCCAAAACCACAGAGACAGTACAAACATCAGTAATTTCTAAGGATTAGGGAGAAGAAGGGATAAATGGGTAGAGTACAGAGGATTTTTAGGGTAGTAAAAAAATCTGATACTATAATTGTGGATACATATCATTAAATAGTGGTCCACATCTGTAGAATGTACACCACCAATAGTGAACCTTAAAACAAACTAGCACACAGTGGTCCTTGGGTGATAATGATGTCAGCATATTTCATCAATTGTAATAAATATACTCTGGTGTGGTTGTTGGTAATGCATAAGGCTGTGCAGGTGTGAAGGAGATATGTGGAAAATCTGTTCATTTTGGTCAATGTCAATTTTGCTGTGAACCTAAAGGGCTCGAAAAATAAATATTTATTAAAAAAATTTAATGTTTTCTCTCTCTCTCTCTCTCTCTCTCTCTTCTCTCTCTCTCTCTCGGTCAGAGGATGTGTGTGTAAGACAGAGACAAGAGAGAGAAAGTTAGAAATCATCCCCTAGTAGGGATGGCCACTCTTCAGTCCCTTCTCTTCTCCAATCTCCTCTTGAGATTTTAGGCATGCACACACATGCATCCAGCATGATTTTCGAGCCACTGAGCCCAGGACTTAAACCATGGTTGACAGTGTAGGAGCGAAGCACCTTAACAACTGTGCCACCTGCTGGCTCAGAAATATATGATTTCTCATAGTTTTTAAATGTTAAGAATTCAGGATAGCTTAGCTGGACAGTAGTAACACTGGTTCTTTCATAAAATTGCAGTTAAGATGTCAACTAGATAGCAGAGTGTGGTGAAATACACATGTAGGTCCAGCTACTTGGGAGGCTGAGGCAGGAGGATTGTGAATTTGATGCTAGCCTAGACAACATAGCAAGGCTTTGTCTCATTTTGAATAAAAGAAAAAAAGATGCCACTTAGAACTACAGTCATCTTCAGATTTAGCTGAGGCTGGAGGATCTGTTTCCATGTTGGCTCACATAAATACTGGGTCATTGGGAAGTCATGACACATTTTTGTTAAGAAAAATAGAAAAATACATCATGACTTTTCCTGATGACCTAATAGCTGGTAACGTGGTGCTGGTTGCTGACAGGAGGCCTCAGTTTTGCTCCATGTGGCCTCTCCACAGGGTGCCTGAGTGTCCTCGTTATGTGGCAGCTGGCTGGTGCCACATCAAAGCGAGCAATCCAAGAGCTGACATGGAAACTGCAATGTCTTTTATGTCCTATTCTCAGAAGTCACACACATTACTTCTTCAATACCTGCTGATCACAGTCTCCTGTGTGTGAGGTTACTGCACAAGCTGAGATAGGAGGGATTATGACAGAGGGGCATATTGAAAACTTGATACTTCAACAGATGTCAGAGTATATTTATGTAATAATATCATACCAATATGGAATCAAGAGATTTTCTTGGTGCTGATACTAATGTGTGAAGGAAGTCCGATCTTAAGACCAGCAGTTAGTGTAATGGCTATGTTGCTGGACTCCCATGTAGTTGACCGTGGTTCAAGTCCTGGACCCGGTGGCTTAAACTCACACCAGCGTGTGTGTGTCCATGCCCAAAATCCTGAGAGGAGAATGGAGGAGAAGGAACTGCGGTGTGCCCATTCCCCGTGGGGGGTGATTTCTCGCTTTCTTTCTCTCTGTCTCTCTCTGTCATCTTTCTGGCGAGCTCACATGCCCTGTAGCAAAAAAAAAAAAAAAAAAAAAAAAAACCTCTCAAAAAAATAAATAAATAAAAGAAAGAAAGAAGGTAAATCTCTTCAATTCAGCCCAGTTTTTCAGGCATTAAAGACTCTAAGTTTGTCTTGGATATTAATCAAAGTGACATCAAAATGTCTGCTTGTATTCCTAAAAGCATTTTAAGACATCATTATAATACTAAGGCATCATTTATACAGGGTCAAATTCAAAGAATGTTTTTTAATGTGTATTTGCATTCTTTCCATGAGTGAGAGATAAAAATCAGAGAGATACAGAGATGGAGAGACAGCACTAAAACAGGGTCTTGACATCATGATCTTAAGGAAGTCTCCAAATGCATATCTAGAATCTCCCATGTGGATCAGCCTTGCAGAGTGTCACACACTGTACTGCCACAACATTGTCTGGCTCCAAATTCAAATTTTAAGTAGACTTCTGAAGACTTCATAAAGAAGTCATATTTAGGTGTTGCTGCCTAGACCTTTGCCCTCATTTACCTGTAACAATTCTTTGGTAGACTAGTTTCAGAGGCACTTCCTTTCAAAAACTTCCCTTTAGAAAATTTAGCTGCCTATCTAATTCTAAATATCTAAAGTTAAACAAGTGCAAAGTCAGACTCCTCTGTTGTACCTAAGTCTTACTACAATTCCTATAAATATTTATTTACTAATTTTTGCTTTTCTACCTAGTCTTGTGTTTTTTCACTTACCTAAAATCACTGTTGTCTATATATGTCATATGTCTAAAATATTCCCATATTTTTTTGAGAGTTTCGCTACAGGGCATGTGTGCATGCCAGAAAGACAGAGAGAGGAAAACTAAGAAATCACCCTCAAGGGGAATGGTCATGTCACAATCCCTTCTCCATTCTCCTCCCACAACTTTACACATGCTTGCACACATGCCAGGTATGAATTTCAAGCCACCGGATCCAGAACTCGAACTATGGTTCATCACATGGGTATTCAGCTTAACCACTATGTCACCTGTTGGCCCCTATCTTTCCATATTGCAAAACCAAGATGAAATACTTTGTCTTCCACAGAGGCTTTCCACACAGCCTCCATAACCTTCACAAAGGCTTTCCGCACAGCCTCCGTAACCTTCCCTTGCTGATTCCTGTCCATCGTGGGTAAGGCAAGGGCCATGGGATGGATGAGGCTGTGAAGTAGAAATCTGCTGCCTTCATTCAAATAAACTTTTTTTGTTTTCTCTCTCTTCCTTCCTTTATTTTTCCTTTTTTAACGTGAATAATTTAGGGCCATGTTGACCCTTTGGGGCATAGGACTTTCTTCAGTCTTGAAAACTTGACTAGTCTATAAGTTTCTTGAGAATCAACACTATGTCTTGTTTGATATGATACTCTCAACACCTAATACAGTGCCCGAGTTTAAAATAAGCGCTCGATGAATGAATGAATTAGATAAATGATACATTAGCTGAATTACTAAATGACATGTATGGCTTTAAAGTACTTGAATTTCTGTCCTTAGTTCAAATTTGATGATGGTTGATATCATTTGAGAGTTTTTGGGGGCTCTTTTGGACTTAGCATTATTTATTATTTGTAAGTACATATAACTTTTATTCCCTTGTTGGTATCCTTGAAAGACCACAGTGTTAAAAATCAAAGAGGTGATGAATTGGAGTATTTGTAAATCCTGCCTTCAGATCAGGGCAGTGCTACCAACAGATTTTAATGATTCTGATATTAAAAGCATCCTCTTTTTTCTCTGTAGAGAACACACTCTGTTTATAAATCCTCTCTACACTTTATTTTGGTTCCAGTTAGTGTAGAATTCGTATAAAAGACAAAGAGTAACTCATGTAACTTCGGCCACATTTGTATGCATAGGCAATAATACTGTCAGGACCATTATCTTTTAATTCCAAGTATGACATATATTTCAGAGCATGTACAAAACATATAAATTTATAGAGGTTCATTATACTGTTCAGAAATGTAGGTTTATCGTATGCGTAAATGCCATTAAGTCATATTTTCTGCCTTCTTCTTTATATCTTGGCCATTAAAAATTCATTTGTGAATGTGTTGTTGTATAGATATTTATGCAAAGTTCATTTTTTGGGTTACAGGTACACGATCACTATAAAACTGGACAGCCTATTTGTAATGGAAATTGTCAATAACGATCAAAAGTGTCTCTCAGTCTAGAACGAGTATATCTATTCAAAAAATTTGGGACACTAACCTGATCATTTCAGGAGGAGGGTGAGGTAGAGAAGAGGTTTATTGCAATTTTGTAGGTCTCTTAAGTAAAACTAAACCCCATACTTTGTGCCAAGGTAAGGTGATTAAGATACTACAACAGAGTTCTTTCACTTGTTAGGGTAGTGGAACTTGAATTACTCAGCTAATATGTCTACATTGGTTTGAATTCACTGGAGGAGATTTTTGTTTTGCCTTTTTTTTTTTTCAGATTTTCAAATCTGGTCTCAATATTGCAAGTACTAAGAAATATTAAATTACGTTATCTACTAAAGTGAAAACAGCAATTTTACCAATTATTTTTAAAGTAACATTTAAATTAGACTAAAAAAATGAGAAAGAAAAACTCATTTCTTAACCTGCTAAGTTGCTAAGTAAACAACTTCATTTAACTACAAGTGAGCCTACACCATGTTAAATCTTATATTTATTGGGTTTTGCCCAATGGTATATATGTCACTGGACTCCCATATGACCAACCATGGTTCAAGTCCTAGACTCAGTGGCTTGAAACTCAACATTAGAGGTGTGTGTGTATGCATGCCCAAGATCCCAAGAGGATACTGGAGAAGATGGGACTGCAGTGTGAACATCCCCCATGGGGAGTGATTTCTCACTTTCCCTCTCTCTGTCTCTCTGATGAGTGCACAAGCCCTGTGGCAAAAACCTCTGAAAAAAGAAAAATCTTCCATTTATTTAAGAAACATGAAATATAAAAAGTGAATAAATGGCAATATTTCTTCTTTCACTAGTAAACAGTTGAACACCACCTAAACATTAAATGCTTTATGCTATTTGAGTAATTAATTCAAAGACCATTTTTGGTGCAAATATAATCAATTTACAGAAAAATAAGAAGCACGTTGTACAATATCAATGTACAACCATGTACACTGAAAGTAAAATTTTATTCCTTTGTTCATGAAATCCCTTCCTCGCCATTTTCTTTTCAAGATTTTAGGCCCACACACACATGCATCTGGCATGTTTTTCAAGGTGCCAAGTTGGGACTGGAGCTGTATGGCTGGCCATATGAGATCCAGCCACTTTAATTTCCATGACATAGTTGGCTCTATGGACCCTTTCCCTTCTCCCCCAAGTTTTTTCCATCGGGCACGTGTGCTTGCTTGAGTAAGACAGACAGTGAAAGAGTAAGTGAGAAAGTAAGAGGGGATGGCCAGGTCACAGTCTCTTCTTCATTGTCTTCCTAGGATCTTAGGCATGCACACATACATGCCTGGTGTGATTTTCAAGCCACCAACTCCGGGAATCAAAGTGTGGTCGGCCATGTGGTTGACTCCACTGGGAGTCCAGTGTCTTAACCACCATGCCACCTCCTGGCCCCATCTATGGACTCTTTTAGAAGAGCAAATTATAGATCAATGACAATCTTTATCCCAGAAATATTTGCAAGCTGCATTTTTATGTTACCTTTCAAAATTGTGGCCCTGTGTTATTAAGAGATGGTTAGGTGACAACTGGTACAGTTGCATTATGTAACACACTGCCCAGCTTTCTGAGCACAGCATTATTTTTCAGACTGCATATGTACTGTTTTTGCTGAGTTGTTTAGTTTAAATCACTTTATTTAGGTTTTAAATAATGTAATATGAATTTATGAACCTACAACACAAAGAAAAAGATGGAAAAGTTGTACAGTGGCTTACACTGAACCATCCACATGCTTGCCCCATCCCAAGATAATCAACCTCTAGAGTTCTCCTGCTCTTCATTGCCTTACTTTCTTTTTTAAATAATTTTTTGCAAGTTTTGTATATAAAACAGGTATCACATAATGTATCATCTTTTCTTTTTTGGAGAGGTATTTGCTATAGGGCGTGTGCACTTACCAAAAAGACAGAAAGTGAGAAATCAGCCCCCGGGAGGATGGCCATGCCGCAATCCCTTCTCCATTCTCCTCTCAGAAGCTTGGGAACGCATGCACACGTGCCCAGCGTGAGTTTAAGCCACCGACTCTGGGACTTGAACCATGGTCGACTACATGGAATCCAGCAACATAGCCATTACGTGAACTGCTGGTCCCAAAATAATGTAATATCTTACTACGCTTACTTTTTCACATAGTGGTATTTTGCTGTGATTCACACATACAGTTGGAGGTCAGTTTATTCTTCCACTCTTCCTTGGATGGTTATGTGTGTCTTAGCCAGTATCACACAGCTTTATAATGAGTCTTGTATCTGCTTTCCTACACACATGTTTTTTGTCCTACTCATGTATTTCAATTTTATAATTATGTTATCAATTTTTTAAAGTTGTATATAAAACATTATAGCATAACATTAGCCAGCAGATGGCACGGTAGTTGAAGTGTTAACATGACAACCTTAAGGTTAAGGTTAAGGTGTACCTTAACTTAGTATATGTTGTCTCTTCTCAGGATAGAATTGAAGGAGTTATTAGTTAGTTTAAAAATTCTCATCTGTCCTAAAAACCCTAAAATATATTTATGTTCAAAAAAAAGTTTCCTGTTTTAACCTTTACACTAAATAAAAAGGAATACCCTAGTGGTTTTCTTTGGTTTGATTTTTTACTGGAATCTTGCTTGTTTTTAATCACAGTTAATTACAACTATTTAACCACATACAGGTAT
The DNA here is from genome assembly GCF_000334495.1 of Tupaia belangeri chinensis. Classification (NCBI taxonomy): domain Eukaryota; kingdom Metazoa; phylum Chordata; class Mammalia; order Scandentia; family Tupaiidae; genus Tupaia; species Tupaia belangeri. The sequence continues at coordinate 704,909 of NW_006159758.1, forward strand.
GTTCTTTTTTTCTTAATAATTCGATTCCTTGATAGCTTTAAAAAATTAGTAGCATGAATTCTCTTCAGTCATGGCTTATAAACTAGAATCCCTTTTTATGCAAATTTTGACAGTAAAACTAATACTGGATTATAGGATAGTCACATTATATCATCTACTTATGCTTACCAAAACATCACTTTATATATAAAATATTCAAATATTTGTAAAAGCTGATGTTGTAATATAATTTTTCTTTATATATTTATTCTATGACTTGAGAAGAAGAGGGTTGGAACTTAAAAATATACTAGAAGGAATTAATATATTTTCACATTTTCATGTATTATCCAACTTTTAAACAAAATATCAAGTGAATTTCAAAGATATTCCAGTCTTAGATATTTGTATACATGTCTCATCCACACACATACCTGAAAGAACAAATATATATTCCTAATCTTTGGAGACAGTGAAAAAGCTTATGAGAAAACATAATACTTATTCCAGGAGAGCAAAACTCAAAATAGAAATTATTAAATTATATTAAATTATATACTTTATATAATAAAATATATACAAACCATTGTTTTGTTTAATGGGAAAACATCAGAGGTATTGTCATTAATATCAGAAACAAGTCAAGATTGCCTGTTATATCTACTATACTTCAATATTGTACTAGAAGTTTCCTTCAGTACAACTTGAGAAAAATCAATTTAGAGTCCATAAGAACTTAAAAAGAAGTAAAGTTATTCCTATTCATTGTGTACCTAGAAAACCTTAGAGAAGCAATTATAAAACTACTCAATTAATAAAAGAGTTTTAAAAAGCAGGTTGTAAGATTAATATTTGAGGGAACTAGCAAGTGTTGTGGTAGTTGGGGAAATGGACTCCCAAATTACTGACTGCGGTTCAAGTCCCAGTCCTGGCAACTTGTTTTCTCATTTTCTTTCCCTCTCTGTCCCTCTGTCTCTCTCTGGTACATTCATGTGCCCTGTAGCAAATTAAAAAATAATAACAAAAGAAATTAAATAAGTAATTATTTAAAAAAGGTCACCACATGGGAATCAATATCTTAATGTGCATAAACAATACCTAATTAGATAATATTTTACCATTTTTACCTATGGGTGTAAAATTTCAGTATGCAAGATAAAATGGTTTGAGATATCTGGTATACATCATTGTTCTTATAGTTAACAGTACTAGACTATACACCTAATTTTTGTTAAAAGTGTAGATTTCATTTTACAACATAGGTTTCTTGTTTGTTTTTAGACAGAATAACAGTATACTCTCCTGTTGAAGCTATCAGGAAATAGACATTTTCATGCATTGCTGGTAGAGATACAGATTGGCACAACTCTTATCAAGGGTAATTTGGTAATATCTAGCATATCTTCTTGTGCATTTACCTTTTTACCTAACAGTCCCTTTTCTAGGAATTTATTTGTCGCATCCAGCAATAATGAGAATGTCTATGAATAAGATATTCATTTTGACATTGTTTGTAATACTAGTACCTTGGATAGAAACATAGACAAGTCGGGACAAGCAGGTGGCGTGTTGGTTAAGGCGCTGTACACTCCCACATGTCTGACCAGGGTTCAAGTCTTGAATCTGGTGGCTTGCTTTCTCACTTCTGCCCTCTCTCACTCTCACCCTCTGTCTCTCTCTGGTCAAATTAAGAAATAAATGAATGATTAAATAAAATAAATAATTTAAAAAAAGAAACATGGACGAGTGATTGAATAAAGTATAATATATCCATAGTCACGTCCTGTGCACCTGTAAAAAAAAAAATGATGAAAAAGATCTCTATTAGCTGAGGCAAAGTGATTTTCAAAATACATTGTTAAGTTAAAAAAAAAATACAAGAGTATCTTTTTGGTAAAAAAAGAGTAGTAAAATATATACATATTTCCTCATAAAGTAAAGTGAAACACAAGAAGAAAATACCAGATACTGATGAGACAGATTACCTAAAAATCATAAATGAAGATGAGATGGACAGTGTTTGTTTTCTTGTTTTTAATTTGCTATAGGGTATATGTGCTTTATGGGAGGGAAGGCAGAAGACAGCACCCTTCCCAGGGATGGCCACACTATAATTCCTTCTCCTCCACTCTTCTCTTGGAATTTTGGGCGTGTACACATATGCACTTAGCATGTGTTTCAAGCCACCAGAAACACAGTTGGCGATGTGGTATCTAGCCACCTTAACTACCATACCGCTGACTGGATGAACAGTTTTAAATGAATGGGTAGGGGGTGGATTAATCTCCTCTTTGAATATTCTATTATGTATAGTCCTGATGTTTAGAACCCTGTTAATACTTCATAAACACAAAAATAAAAATGAAGAATGGAGAAAGATCATGAAATTGAATACAAGCAGAAAAATATAAATGAAATTGTCTTACACATGAATAGCATGATTTTATCGAAGAGAAGGAACTTACACAAATAATTTTGAACAGAGTATTTCCCCTCAGTCAAAGACAAAAAGAACCCAGGAACCAGCAGTTAGCGTAATGGCTATGTCACTGGACTCCCATGTAGTTGACCGCAGTAAGCGTCCCGGACCTGGTGGCTTAAAACTCACGCCGGGCGCGTGTGCGTGCATGCCCAGGATCCCAAGAGGAGAATGGAGGAGAAGAGATTGCAGCGTGACCATCCTCCCTGGGGGGTGATTTCTCGCTTTCTGTCTCTATGTCTCTCTCTATCTGTCTGGCGAGCGCACGCACCCTATAGCAGAAACCTCTCACCCCCAAAAAAAGACAAAAAAAAACCCTAAACACATATTGAACTCTTATGTTTTCTTAGAGGCATGGTCTGACAATTCTGAAATGACTTTGTGTTCATTCATTGATTCATTAAGTAAACATATCCAAATATACTGTGGCTAGTGGGAACTAGGTTTCTCACTGTCGAAGAAGGCAGTTACAAATACAGAAATAGGACAGGATAGAATGAACCCTGCGGTCCTGGATTTGTATTTGAGCTATCAATGCGAGTAATGGGTTTGGATATAGATAGCTAGATAAATCCGTTCCTTAGCCCTGATCTCTGAAAAGGCCTACCATGCATGGCATTATAGTAGAAATGAATACACTTAGTATCTAGATTTGGGTTTCTAAGTACCGTTCTCTGTCAAAAAGACCAAGGCTTGCTGGAGATATGGCTGCTTCCAGGGCTGAGGCAGGGAAAGTCCAGGAGTAGCCTGTGTGCCAGAAGGGAAGAAAGTGTTCACAGAATGATGGGATCTATCAAAGCATACAGGGGCCAATATGTAGTGACTTCCACTGGCCAAATCTGGGGTAATAGAATATCAAAATGATGACAGTGGAGGCATCATACTTTGATTTAATAAAAGTTAGAATTTATTAGATTATACTAGAAAAGCCCCTATTTTAGTCAAAAGCCATCTCATAAATGTAGCAGGAATAATTGTATTGGGAAAAAA
>NW_006159758.1:710633-721434 GCF_000334495.1 Tupaia belangeri chinensis
AAAAAACCCTGGTCATCAGTCATCATTGTATAAATGATTTAAGCAAGAAATGTTAATGGACAATAAAAGAAATCAGTGAAAGCTTAATAAGTAACAGAATACGTATGTTGCCTCAAAATCTCAATAAGATGTTCAGTTGCAAAAGCTAAATAATGTGAAAGTGGAAAAAAAATGGTAGACGCACCTTAACAATGGAAGCACAGTAACTTGGTCAGTTCTGAGTCCAATCGACAGCATGTGCCTCCTGGTAATGTATTCAAAGGGTATAATCAGACTTCTGTGGTTTTTCTGCCCAAAGTGCATGAACTGAACCTAATCATAAATAAACATCAGACAAACTCAGATTGATGGTTATTCTACAGAATGATTGCCCTGTGCTCTTCAAAGACATCAATGTCATGAAAGAGAAAGACTCAGTAGCTATTTCAGATTGAAAGGGACTCAAGAGACAGGACATTTCATGATGTTGGTTTTTCATTTGCTCTTAAGGACATTATTGGGACAAGTAAGTCGAACAAGGTTGGTGACATCAGTAAATTGCTAACAGTATTGGGTCAATGTCAATTTTATGATTTTAATGATTGTACCATGTTATATAATTCCTTGCTTTTAGGAAATACATATTGAAATATTTAGGGAGAAGGGGGTATCATATCTGAAATGTTCTCTGAAAGAGTTCAGGAAAAATACACACATGCACACACACACACTTGAAAGGGAAACAGAAGAATAAAACAAATGTCAACAAATGCCAAAATCTGAGTGAAAGATATTCATAAATTCTTTGTGTTATCTTGAAATTTTTGAAATCATATCCAAATAATTTAAAGTGACAGATCCTAAAGTGTATAGATACATGCTTCTGTTACTCATCCATATCTTTAATTAATTAATCAATCTGGCCAATCCCAATTTAATACCATAAAATTAAACTATATAATAATTGAAATAGTGATTTACTGATTCCCAGCAACATTCAACAAGGGCTATACACAGTGAAATCTTTTTTTTTTTCTTTTTGGAGAGGTTTTTGCTATAGGGCGCATGCACTCGCCAGACAGACAGAGAGAGAAAGAAAGCGAGAAATCACCCCCCCTCCCCAGGTGGGATGGCTATGCCGCAATCCCTTCTCCATTCTCCTCTTGGGATCTTGGGCACGCACACACACGCGCCTGACCTGAGTTAAGCCACCGGGTCCGGGACACGAACCACAGTCGACTACGTGGGAGTCCAGCGACATAGCCATTACACTAACTGCTGGTCCCCCCACAGTGAAATCTTGAAACATCTCATTTTTAATTCAAAATTGCACAAACCATGTGAAGAAGGTAGTGACAGTTAAAAAAAAAAAAAAAGAGAGAGAGAGAGAGAGAGAGAGGAGGTAGGCGTTTAGGAAGGAAGGAAGAAGAGAGAAGAAAAGAATCAATAGCGATTGATTACACTTTCATGAAAATGTGTTTCTTCATTTGGAGTTAATCATATGTCCACTGCCTCCAGGAAGTAGTCAAGATGGTTGATTTCAAGAACTCTGGGGCCAAACAGATTTTGGTTCAAATCCTGACTGTGTACTTAATCTCTAAGAAAGAAACATTGATCTCCATTATATAGGGTGTGGATCTGGTTTAACACATAACCTAAGCCAGTATAGGGTTGTCATTATTGTTATTGTGTCAGTTTACTAAACAGAGGAGTGATATAAACAAACTGCCTGATTTCTAATCTCATATGTTAAAAGAAAATACAATTACACAGAAAAGAAATTTACTCTCTAATGTGTTATCATTTAAGTGTATGATAATGCAGTATTCTCTTTCACTTAACTGAAATTTTTGTGGCAGTTTCACACATATAATTCTCCTTCCCCTGCAGTCTTACTAGCATCATTCCCATGAAACAGCCAAAGAAATAAAGCAAAAGCATTTTAATTAACTCCGGTTTAATACATTTTCCTTATCTGCCATTGCTGCAAATACCGGATGAATATAACTGCTCTATGTATTCAAAATCTTTTAGTTGATCAAAGAAGGAGTCTGCAGGAAATTAAAGGCGAGAATCTCTTCTAGTTCTAGTTAACCACAAGCATGAGCAGAGGCCATTTACCCTTCAAAACATCTTAAAATTTCTTTTTCTTTCTTAATATTCTTTAGAATTAGCTGACTTGCTAAAGGAGGCAATACACCTGACTAACGTTGTTTTCTTCCAGTCTTATGTCTTACTAATGGGACATCAAGAGATTCCTTATGATCATTAGGTAGTATTTGGAATAGAATTTAAGTCTGTGTGTGTGTGTGTGTGTGTTTTCAATTGGATTAAATTAAAATAGAAAGATTTTCAAATTTGAAGAAACATCACATCTTTCCTTCTAAAAATTATTAATTTATTTGATTTTATTTATTATTATTATTAATAAGTTTTATTTTTATTTGACCAGCAAGAGAGGGAGGGAAAGTAAGAAAGCAAGCTGCCAGGTCCAGGACTCAAACTGTGATCAGCCATGTGGGAGTCCAGCACCTTAGACATCATGAATATATATATATATATATACACACACACACACACATATATACATATACATGTGTATATATATGAAATATGAAATATATATACAAAATAAGAAAAATTACTCGGTTCACTTTTTTAAAAAAGTTTTTGCCATAGGGTGCATGTGCTTGCTGGAGAGGAAAGGGAAAGTGAGAAACAGTCCCTCACCAAACCTGGGAGGTGGCCACATTGCAATCTCTTCTCCTTCATTTTCCTGGGATTTGGGGAAAGCATGCACATGTGCCCAGTGTGAGTTTCAAGCCATTGGGTCTGGGACTTGAACTGTGGTCGGCCATGTGGGGAGTCCACTGCCATAACCACTATGCAACCTTCTGACCCCACTCAGTATACTTTTTAACTCTTTAATGTTGTCAAAATAATTATTTATTCCATTAATAGAGATTTAGCAATTACTACTATTTAAAAAGAAATTAGTTTTAAAGTGTAATTGAGAAATACCTGAAGATTTGTTTGATCCTGTATCATAACAAACACAAAAAAACTGTCACACTCTCAGAGTTCCACATATGTAAATATTTCCTTAGTTGAAGGTATTTTGTCTCTGGACAAATATTTTAAAGTGTGTATATAATTACGGAAATGGACAGGTCCACTAGCACCTCACAAAATGACTGGCCCATGTTTGGTTCTCAATAACAATGGGAAGAATAGAAATATACACCTGAGGGTGGAAAAGTAAATGTTTGGAGATGTACAAAACAAATTGTCCTAGGATTTGGCAGTATGAGTATGTTTACTTCAAAACTTCAAAAAAGCAGAATATTGGATCGAATCTTCAAAGGGAACTTGGGATCTGATATGTGATAGATCACATGAATTTTGTCAATATCATCTGGAATCAATCTGTGAGGCCAATTGAACCTAGAAGTGACACTAGGGGATTTTATATGGCTACCCTCTGTAATGTGTTTTAAAATGTGCTAGAAACTCTCAGCATTCTTTTATAAACTCCTAAAATTTTAACAAGTATTAATTTATGCCATCACTTTCTCTGTATATGTCATCTCTGGATATTGGGTCAAGGAGTTAATTACCTACGGTGTAAAGGGATATTTCCAGTTCATTTGAAAACTGCTCTGATTGTGTCGTGTCATTTACAGGTATTAGTCTTTAGATTTTATGGTAAAAAACCAGACATAGCAAGGAAATACATTGAAAGAAATACATTAGGATCACTTTATTATCCATTGAAGTAGCTGATCATTTCTAATCTCTGTGACTATATGACCAAACATTTCATACAATTAAATTGGGTGTTTTTTTTTAACTATTTTAAAATTATATTTTATGTTTTTGAAATAGAGAAAGGATTTTTTAGTGATTTTAACAGATCATTATTTATAACTCATGTCAAGGTATGTCAGAAGCTCAAGAAGATGAGGAAGGTTTGAAGGTTTTTCTACAAAAGTTGGTCATTTCCTCCAACAAACAAGCCATGTTGCTTCAACTTCTTTGTTTCATCCCAAAAGATACTTTCAACTTTACATTTTGTCAGTTTATGAGAGTTTGTATATTTGGCCCCAAAGTTTCCAAATGAAAGTATAAGTATTTTAGCCAACTAGATATTGTATCTAGAGAATCTGGAGCAACTCAGGTATTTGCATTTCTGTTTACATAAGTGATTTATTTTTCCCTTCTCTTCAATATCTATTAAATGTATGCTAGAGGGACCAGCAGTTATCATAATCGCTATGTCACTGGACTCCCATGTAGTTGATCACAGTTTGCACACAAGACCTGGTGGCTTAAAACTCATGCCGGGCGTGTGTGCGTGTGTGTCCAAGATCCTGAGAGGAGAATGGAGAAGGGATTGTGGTGTGGCCATCCCCTCTGGGGGGTGATTTCTTGCTTTCTGTCTCTCTGTCTCTCTCTGTCTGCTGAGTGCATGCGCCCTATAGCAAAAATTTCTCCAAAAAAAAAAAAAGTATACTAGAGATTCTTTACAATCAAATAAAAAATATTCTCTAGTCCTTCAACAAAATTTTGCCCTAGCAAATTTACAAGGCACAATATCTAAAAGAGTCAAAACTTTATGTCTTCAAATGACTTGAGATTTCTCCACAACACCTAGATGGAGAAGGTAGAACAAAGAATTATACCAGCATTAAAAATGGCTTTACATGGGACCAGCAGTTAGCGTAATGGCTATGTCGCTGGACTCCCACGTAGTCGACCGTGGTTCACGTCCCGGACCTGGTGGCTTAAAACTCACGCCAGGCGCGTGTGCATGCATGCCCAAGATCCCTAGAAGAGAATGGAGGAGAAGGGATTGCGGCGTGGCCATCCCCACTGCGGGGTGATTTCTCGCTTTCTGTCTCTCTGTCTCTCTCTGTATGTCTGGTGAGCGCATGCACCCTATTGCAAAAAACCTCTAAAAAACAAAAACAAAAACAAAATGGCTTTAATTGGGACCAGTAGATGGTGTAGTGGTTACATCACTGAACTCCCACATGACCGACTGCAGTTTGAGTCTTGGACCCAGTGACTTGAAATTCACACCAGGTACATGTACATGCCTGCCTGAGGTCCCAGGAGAATAGAGGAGAATGGAGGATCAGGGGTTGCATCATGGCCATCCCTCTGGGGCAGGGGGGGCATGATTTTTCACTTTCCCTCTTACTGTCTCTGTCTCTCTGGTGAGTGCACATGCCTTAAGGTAAAAACCTCTTACAAAATAATTAAGTAAAGGGGCCAGCAGATGGTATAATGGATACATCACTGGACTCCCACATGGCTAACCGCAGTTCGAATCCCAGACTCAGTTGCTTGAAACTCACACCAGGCACATGTGTGTGCATGCCCAAGATCCTGGGAGGAAAACAGGAAAAAGGACTGGTGTGGCCATTCTCTTGGGGAAGATTTCCCACTTTCGCTCTCAAAGTCTCTGCTTTCTCCAGCAAGCACACTCACCCTAAGACAAAAACCTCTTCAAAAAAATAAAAAAGAAAGAAAGAAAGAAAAAAGAGAGAGAAAAAGAAAAAGAAAGGTGGTTTTATCCAAAGGTTGCATTTTGAAAATACACTATCATATTGACTTCTACCAGGTAAGGAACTCAAATTCCAGTGAGCAATTTTTCCATTGTCAGTTAATTTCTTGACAATTGTCTAAAAAGCTTATTCTATTTTAGGTTGTATATTCTCTTATTTACAGTTCTTTGCCAGTAGCCCTCTGGTTAGTGCTTTATAAGAAGCCAATGTTTATAAGTAATTTAAAATCCCATACTACACAATGAGAATATTTTTAGTGCTGAAAACTTTCTATTCTAGAAAATCCAAACCTTTAGAAAAGCATGAATTTAGAACAATAACTTGTTAAAGCTGAGTACGTTAATGAAATGTGTGTTTAAGGTCTAGAATAGGAACTAGAATGGTAATAGGTCTAGAATGGTAATTTTTTTTAAGTACCATGGTAATTTTTTTTACATTAATTTTAGATTTTGTCCATTTGAAACATGAACAATGTATAGTATCTCAGTTTGAAGTGAAAATTGGAGTATGCAATGTGTAAAAGAGACGGTGCTGACAAGATCAAATGTCAAAGCAGAATGCGACTAACCCTGGCTGTTTGTCCAGAATAATGTCTCTGTTCTTTCTTTTTATTTCCTTCTCTCCCTCTATTTCACTCCTTTTTCATTCTTTTTCCTTTTTTACTTCATAGACACACTATTCAAAATTCATCACAATCCAAAATGCTTCCTGGGAGATGAAATTCTGTCGTGGAATATGATTTCACTATCTCATCTCTTTACTGTCTTGACCTTTTGCACATCTTATTTCTCATCTCTACTGAGTATGGTGAATGTGTCTACCTGCCTCGCAGAAAATGAAATTACACAACTGTTCCCATGTGTTTCTGAATTTCATTTGGGATTATTTAAAGAATATCTAGAACACACAGTTCATATAGGTGCTTATTAGTGCTTCCCTTGGAATGTCTTATAAGCGCAGGCAAGGTATTCATCAGTAGTGATTTCACGAATAAACTCAATACTTCAACATAGTCAGTTTTAGGTGATACCTGGAAAGTGTTTAAGCTCGTGAGAAAGGATGCATTGTAAAGGCAAGACTATTCTATTTTTTGTCTTATAAACATATTATAAAACTGACCACAAAGGGTATGTTTTTGATTGCTATGAATGTAGTAGGTGGAAGATCACAAACTCATGGTCTCCTTAGGGTAGGTTCAGAGTGAGGGCTTAGAAGCCTTGTCCAGTGGACTCCCAAATCCAGCCTCCACCTCTTATGATAAAACCATAAACAAGTTATATTATTCTTCTGAACATGTCTCCTTCTTTCTTCATTCCTCTTCCTCCCTCCATTGGTCCTCTACTCTTCTCTTCTGCCTTTTGAGGCAACATAGAATTTTTGATGAGGCAGGATTTAGTGACTTAAAGAAATCCCTTCTACTTTTAAGGATAAGTAGTCTGTGATTTGGTGATGTTTCTGGATCACTGTCTAATTGTTGCAGAACCCAGATTCATTACTGTTTCTACTCCTCTCATTTACCAAAGTAAACCCTCCCTCCCTCCCTCCCTCTCTCTCTCTCTCTCTCTCTCTCTCTCTCTCTCTCAGGCACACACATACACACAAGCACACATACTTAAAATAGCATTACAAAAGGCATGATGACTCATAGGACTCTGCAAGGTTTCAGTTTTGTGATAATGCTGAGGATAATGCTGGTATGTTTTGCCTTAATATGTGTATTTCTAGAAAGGCTTTGAGTTCTTTTGCTTTAAAAGAAAACTCTACCTTTCTCACTCCCAAAGCCTGTTCTCATTCTCCATTCTTTAATATTTAGCAGCATAATTGAACGGATGTCTGTTAGTCCTTTCTAAAGCTTGGAGCCTGAGGCAATTGCCCTAGTTTGCTGATCTCAGGAGACGCTTCTTGAGGAATTTATATAATCAAAAATGTGGAGGTTCAAAATGAGAGTTTTTTTTGTTTTATTTTGCTAGTGTTGTTTTTCAGGAGAGACAAAGGTTCACAAAGTTTTGTACAACTATGTCGGAGATAAAATTAATAGCACTGACAGATGCTCTATATAGAAAAGGCTGCATATCTGATTAGCAAAGTCATTAACATATCTGTTTTGGATAATGGTGATTAATATGATTGAAGACATTTTTGTTTTTTCCTTTAACATAAATTTTCAAACATGCCTCCTTGTCATTAGAATGTAGCTTTGAACTGACTTTTTTTGCTTTTGTAGCCATTTAGAGGATGTTTGTAGTAACGTAAAAATCTATTCTCTTTGTACATTAATTCTCGATTTGTTAGTGCTATAGTAAATTAAGGATTTAAGTGGGTGGATAAGCATATTTAATTAATGTAAGTAATTATTTCTAAGGTTTTCTAAGCTATTTAGCTACCACCTGGATATTTTTACATTCTAACAAAAAAAATTAGTTTAATTCAAAACTTAAATGGGCCACTTTATATCAGATTGATAACATTGGTTATGTTGTTTCAAATATTTTATTAGAATGCAGAAAGAACTTTTTATTAAATGGAGTCAGAACGGAAAGATTCACAGAGGCATATTCAGATGATAGAGAGGAAAAAAACAGATGGAGGAGTTTGTTTCTGTAGTCAAGAACAGAGAGGAGACATATGTCAGGAAGAGTAGGTCCGAGATTATAACTGGGATGTTGGTTGAAGGTATCTGTTTCCATGTGACACAGAGAAATGTGGGGTGCTCTCTGGAACCTGGGTGATGTTCACTGTGGGGGACTGAGGCAGCAGCTCTACTTCATATCTCCCAGTTCCCAAATGCATGTCATTGTAAAGCTTCCCCTAGCCCCACCTGAGAGGACCTCAGCTTTGACTTGAGGATATGGCTTCTCAATTACAAAACATTTTGTGACACCTAACAAAAAAAGTAGGACTAGCGTATAGAGTATAGACAAGGCTAAGGTACATTTGGATAGACAGGTCAGTACCTACATGAACTTCAATGTGTTAGTTTTTAGTTGCAACTACTTGGAACAGCAAAAACACCAGAAGCACATAAAATATATCCAAAATACTCACATTATAATTTGTTTCATGTTGAGCATGTTTTGTTTATTCAGGAATCTGTTAGCGAACACTTGGGATTTTTGCCAGTTTTTTAAATTAGAGGGTATATATCTCCCCCCCCGCCCCGATTTGTATGGGTATCAAAATATGCTGGTTAGAATGTTAGCATGTTATTGGTTCTATGTGTTGCAAAATCTTCTCTTTGTGACTCACCATTTCACCATCTCATTTTGATGTGTTTTTAAGGAAGTTCTTTTTTTTTTTTTTGGAGAGGTTTTTGCTATAGGGCACATGCGCTCGACAGACAGACAGAGACAGAGAGACAGAAAGAGAGAAATCACCCCCCAGGGGGTATGGCCATGCCGCAATCCCTTCTCCTCCTTTCTCCTCTCGGGATCTTGGGCACACACACATATGCACCCGGCGTGAGTTTAAGCCACCGGGTCCGGGACTTGAACTGCTGTTGACTACATGGGAGTCCAGTGACATAGCCATTACTCTAACTGCTGGTCCCAAGGAAGTTTTTCATTTTAACTGGTTCAGATTTAACTTTTTTTTTTTCCTCCTTTTTTATGTCTTGGCGTAGAAGTCTTCATCTATCTCAGGGTCATAAAAATATTATCTGCTATCTTGTATAAATGATACAGTTTTGCCTTTCATATTTTCACCTATTATTCAACCATAAAAACGAGTGAAATTCTGACACATGCTACAATATAATTGAACCCTGGAAACATGCTAAGTAAAATAAGCAAGACACAAAGGGTCAGATATTATATAATGCCACTTACGAGGTATCTACAATAGGCAAATTAATTGTTTTAGAAAGTAGATTAGAGAAATAACTCCACATTTCCTCAACCATTGAGGTAAAGAGGAAATGTAGAATTAATTTTTTAATGATTACAGAGTTTTGGTTTAAAGTAGTGAAAAAATTTTATAAATAAATAGTGATGATAGTTGTATAACATTGTGAATATGCTTAATGCCATTGATTATACCCTTCAAATGCTTAAAATGACAACTTTTGTTACATGTATTTTACCAGTTTTTAAAATTAATAATGTAATACACCAATAACCATTACATTTATATTTTTAATGGGTGAGTTTTACTACATACAAATTATATCTCAGTAAATCTGTTTTTTAAAAAATACATGCATTAGTCCACGATGGGAAAAATAGTTTCTGAACAGGCTTGATACAAAGGTGTGCTCTTTCATCTAATAAACATGTGTTAGGCACTTACTGTTCTGCTACTAAGCTGGACATTCAGAAGTGTGTATAACAATGTCATCTGATAGGCCAGAATGTCCCTCAGCTGCCAGCCTCTGCAGAACATAACCATGGCAGTGTAAGTAGATCTGAATCAACTCAGAGGCAATCTTTCAACCCTTCTTTAGTCCCTCATTGAGAAAGACCCATGGTATTGTCTCCAGACTCATCTAATATGGGTAGATATTAGGTCTAGTTATCAACAGTACTGTGTTCCTCCAGGCCTCCAGGCCAGACACCTGGTCCAGAGAACCATGTTCACCTGGTCTATGGAGTTGGTAAAGGCCAGTCCAGGAAGGAGGAAACCACATGTGACAGAATGGAGTCAACCTGTATAAAGTCTGAAAGGTGCTATTATACTCACCTGCACCTTGACACCTGTAGTCTCTCTGGGTTGCCAATATGGGCAAAACCCCAGCTCTAGAAGTAAAGATGCCAGGACACCGTCAAAATGTGATTCATAACCTAGTGGATCTGCATGATCCTTTGCAGTTCTAATGCTGCATGTTTGTGATGGAAACACCTATTAGTCTTTGGGGATGGCACAATGCCATTATAAAAAGGAAAAAAAAAAGTGGCAATCAAGCAAAATCAAGTTAGGATATAGAGTATTGTCCTTCAAATATTATTTTGCTCTGAAGTCCTTCTTGGGCTATCACCCATCTAGGCCATTCTATAGCAGGGCTAAGTCTCCATACAATGAAATGGCTATTTATATGTAAAATAATTTCTTTTCAAAGCAAAATTGTATTTAGAATTTTCTAGGCGTTAGTCTCTTTGCTAAGGGTTAGGAAAATAAAGATATATAAACTAGAATCCCTGTTCTCATTTCAGTAGAAAAGACAAATAAATGTCAGAGGAGTACTATCCTGGAGATGGATTAGGTGCCCTGGAGTACAGGGGAGAAATTGGTGAGCCACTTAGTTGCTCAGAGTATTCAGC
>NW_006159758.1:721465-731868 GCF_000334495.1 Tupaia belangeri chinensis
AGCAGGATATGCAGGGAGAAAGGTGCTCAAGCAGTCTTGGATTAGATGTAGTTCCTTAGGGAAACAAAAGCTCAGAAGAGAAAAGAAAAAAAAAATGCACAGCACGTGTGAAATGCCCAAAAGTGGGAGTTTTTATAATGTAAATTGGAAAAGGTTGATAAGCTAATTAGAGTTGGATTTGAATCAACTGATATTAAAGTAATAACAATACCATACATAACAACCTAGAGCTAAATCATTTCTGGGAAATATTCACCTGGGTGAGAGGCAATTTCACTGGTAAGGAAGTACTTTATCATCAGCAGTTGACAATAAAATATAAGGATATTTAGAAATTATGTGATCGTGTGACCATGCCAGGTGGTGGTGCAGTGGTAACATGCCTAAAACCATGGGGAAATGTCCTCGGTTCTTGTCCTGAGACCTCCCTCAGAACTACATGCTTTAGACATGGTGAGACTGGGATAGATCGTGGATGAAGACTGTTGGGGTTTCCCTCCTTCCTTCTCTTCCTGTCTCTGTTTCATGGAGGAAATACATAAATGAGTTTTTTTGTTTGTCTATTTGTTTTTGTTTTTTGAGAGATTTTTGCTATAGGGTGCATGTGCTCACCAGAGAGACAGAGAGAGGGACAGAGGCAGAAAGCGAGAAATTACTCCCCCACTCCTGGGGGTATGGCCAGGCCACAATCACTTCTTCTCTTAGATCCTTGTCACACATGCACATATGCCTGACGTGAGTTTTAAGCCACCAGGTTTGGTTCTTGAACCGCGGTTGCCTATGTGGGAGTCCAGCAACATAACTGCTATGCTGTCTGCTGGTCCCAACACTGGAATTATTTTTAGGCAGATTTATGGAAGTATAATTTACACGTAGTAAAATTTTTCCATTTTTGAGTATAGAAGTTAAGTTTTGAAAATACGAACACCTCCATGATCACAGTATAAAGTATTTTTGTCACCTGGAAACATCCCTGGTGCTCCTTTGTAGGTGGTTCTTCTCCCACTCTCATTCCCCCTTGGCAATCACTGACCTGGTTTCTGCCCTTTTACTTTGGCCTTTCCTTGAACATCATATATGCAGAATTATGCAATATACAACATGTGTGTCTGGCTTCTTTCACTTGCATAATGCTTTTCAGGTTCTTGCATGTCATTGCATGTATCCATAGTCCCTTCATGATTTTGCTGAGTGATTTTTCATTGTATGAAGATACTATAATTTGTTTATCCATCCAAATGTATGTGGGTATTTGAGTTTTTCTAACTTCTGGCTATTGTGGATAAAGCTTCTGTGACGTATGAAGATTAGGTACAGGTCTGTGTTGTCATTTCTTTGGTTAAATGCCTAAGAATATAGTAAGTATATGTTAAACTTAAGATGAAAGACCATTTTCTGGAATGGCTGATCCTTTGTGCATTCCTATTAATGATGTATGACAGTTCCACATATTCCAGATCTTTGCCAGCACTAGCTCTTATCTCTTGTCCACAAGACTGTGTCATTTTAGCAGATGTGTCTTAGTATACCATTGTGACTTTAATTTGGCTAATGTTTTGAGCATCATTTCCCATGCCCGTGCCTTATTCACATCTCTTCTTCAATAAACTGTCTCTTCAGATCTTTAGCCTATCTGGTACTGAGTTGTTTTCCATTTCTATGTTTTCGGAATCTCACTATTTGATATATTTTATGTAAGTAAAGATAGCTATACATTTTTTGTAGAAGATTTTCAGCATTGTATGTAAATGGATTTAGCTTTCAAATTAGGTAGGTGTGAATATTTTGACTCAACTCATTTGCCTGTGTTTTTTATTAGGTACATTATTTTTAAAAGCAAAAATAACAATTGAAATAACAAATAGAAAATATTTCAAGTGATTTTATTTTTGTGTGTGGATGTGTGTGTTTGTGTTCACCCTGGAGAAACACATCCAAACAGAGAAAACAGAATGGCGAAATACCATTTCTATGGCAACGGCTCCATTGTACTTAAGCTTCAATGGTAACTGTTACAGCACATTGGGTCACGGTAGTTGGCAGTTCCAAAGGACTCAAACTGGGTAAATAACACATCAATATCTATTATGTCACATTAATACAGATTCTGGAAAAGTTTATCCAAGTAAAAAATATTTTAAACTGAGCATAATAGTGAATTTCAGATTTTAAGAATAATAAAATTACAATTTATTTAAACTTTCCTTTAATTTTTCAAGTTTTTTTAACTGCTAATACTAAAGAGTGATGTTTACTCCATAGATCCAGCTAAGTTCCAGGTACTTCACTATTTCTTTCTATTCCTTATAACACCTGAGTTGAAATTACTATTAGTTTCTTTTATAAATTAAAAAGCGCCAAAGCTCAGGAAGTTTAAAAAAAAAAACTTAGTTGTTCATTCATTTAACAAATATTCATTAAGCCAGATACCATTCTAAGTATCAAATACATAGCAATGAGGAGTTAGCAGGTGGCATGGTGGTTAAGGTACTCGGCTCCTACATGGCTGACCATGGTTCAAGCCCAATACATAGTGGCCTGAAAATTACACTCATGGGGCCCAGTAAGTGGCATGGTGGTTATGGTGTTGTAATATTCCATAGCTGACTGTTATTCCAGCCCTGGATCCAGTGGCTTGAATATCACACTGGGCATGTGTGCATACATGCCCAAAATCCCAGGAGAATTGAGGAGATTGAGAAGGGATTGTTGTGTGGCCATCACTCCAAGGGATGATTTCTCAATTTCCCTCTCACTGTCTGTCTCTCTGTCTCACTCTGGCAAGTGCACATGTCCTATGACAAAAACCTAAAAAATAAAACAAAAATAAGCAACAAAAAAAAACCACGAAAACATACTAATGAATAAGACTAAGCTAGAAACCAACAGGACCAGAATTCAAACACATACATGTGTGACTGTGAGACTGTATTTTCCCATAAATACCTGATGCCACATTTGATTCTATTTGTCAGATTGCCAATTACTTATAAATTATTTGAAAATAAACTAGTGGTATCATGGAACTTAGCACATCCTTTTAGTTGCCATGGAATTCTCTTTTTAACATACATGATGTTTACATAGAAGCCACTGGTAGGAAAAAGTACACCTTGTATTCAAAGTTAAACTTTTCTTTTTACATGCTGCCTGTGTACTATTTTCTAAGCAATGGGGTTTTTTTCTCTTAATTTAATCATAGGAAATTAGACTTGGGAAACATTAGTATACTTACTGAGGGTCTTAGAAAAGTTGAAACTTGGGGGCCAGTAGGTGGCATAGTGGTTAAGGCACTGGACTCCTACACAGCTGACTGCAGTTTGAGTCCCAGACCCAGCAACTTGAAACTCATGCTGAGCGCATGGGCATGTGTGCTCAAAATCCTGAGAGGAGAATGGAGAAGGGATTGCAGCATGGCTATCCCCTCTGGGGTGTGATTTCTCATTCTCTCTCCCTTTCTTTGTCTCTGTCTCTCCAGTGAACATACACATCCTATAGCAAAAATCTCTAGGAAGGAAGGAAGGAAGGAAGGAAGGAAGGAAGGAAGGAAGGAAAGAAGGAAGGAGGGAGGGAGGGAGGAAGAAGAAAAGTTGATATTTGCTCTGAGACTTATCCCTTCCTCTCTCTAAGACTTGTCCATCTACCTCTCCTTTGATTGTCACCTCCATGGCTCCCAGGAGTCTTACCGGGCCTCAGTTCTGTCTCTCTCTCTAGCCTGTTTCCCTTATGCCTCATAAACAGTGCATACTTACCCTGCACCCTTCTGTTTCTCCCAGCCAGTGCTTTATATCTCTTACTCTGAAACAAAAGAACTTGAACACTTTCTCTACATGTGCCGTCATTACTTTCTCCTCTCCTCCTGTCGTCATCTTGCTTTCCTTCTGCTCTAATTGCCTTTTCCAAAGACTTTGCCACTCCAGTGCAAAAAAAGATATCTCATTGCCCATGCGTTGAGTTTGTTTCTAACATGACTGAACATTGTTTCCTGTTTCTTTTCCATTTCAAACATGTGTGTCTATGTTGCTTGTTCAAGTATTTTGGTATTTTCTTGTGGTTGCTTTATTTGTTTTAAATGATTACATGCCTAATGAGGGCAAGAGATTATTTCATCAATGTTTGAGATTATTTCATCACTGTTTGATGAACATGGGTCTGAATTAAGACATGAATACTTGATTGCTGGTACAAGTCAATAGGGTAGGTGTGAATGAAATCACTGAGAAGCTGAACTATAAAGTATAGTGTGTAATTTGCAGCTTTCATTTTACTGAAGTTTTATTTCCCGGAAATGGAAAGTCTTTCTCCTCTTTTGCAGGAATCATTTTCCAATAGTCAGAGTCCAATTATGAAGTGAACATGCAATTTGGTATGCTAGTGTTCACCGTTGCAGTAGTTCTTACAGGACTCCCTAGAGACCCACCTGTGTCTCATGGCGTTGTATTGGAATGGTAGATACTGTGGCTTCCAGCAAGTTTATCTTGTGAAAAATGTCCTGCCTTCATTTTTACTGGTCTCCTTTGCTTTCTCTATAATTCATGAATCTTGTGCCTTCATAAATGTCTCTGTTCTGCCTCTTGCTACATGGTAAATCATTTTTATCTCTGCTATGTGCCAAAGTGTCATCATAACCAAGACTGTCCTGAAATTTGGAAGTCTCAGGAGTTTGGGGCATCATTCCATCCAATTTTATAGACTCATCAAATTTTACAGTGAGCATGTGTTGTTTTGTGTCTTTGCATTATATCTGCTTTGGTTTCTGTGGATTATGCAAGTGTTTTAAAAGTCATACTTTGTTGAGTATATATACTTCTTGTTCTCTGTACCTTTTATAAGAACCTATGTTCCAAATAGTTGATTTGGCCCCCAAAGTTTATTTTTATGTCAATGTAATTCAGTTTTATAGATGACTACAATTACATTAAAGGATATAAATAATTTATCTTCAATTTATATCTATTACAGCTATTTAATACAATTTAATAGAGTCAGAGTACCCATCAGAAGCATATTATTGGGTCATTGAAAAAGTCATGACGTATTTATACATCATGATTTTTTCAATGACCCAATAGTAATAAAATCATTATATTCTAGGAGCTCTTTGGAAAAATGTTAGTTCTGTAGAAATTAATTAGGGCTAGCACATAATGTGGGGTTAAGGTGCTGGATTTCCACATGAATGACTTCATGGTTTAAGTCCCAGACCTAGTGGCTTGAAGAAAATGCAGGGCACATGTTCATGCATGCCCAAAATCTTGAGAGGAGACTGGAGAAGGGATTGCTACATGATCATTCCCCATTGGAGAGTGATTTCTCAATTCCTTCTCTCTTTCTCTCCCTCTCTCTCTCTCTGTCTGGCTCTCTCTGGAAAGCCCACACACCCTATAGCAAAAAAAAAAAAAAAAAAAACTATTAAAAAATTACCAACTCACTTCAATTAAAAGAGTAATATGACTGCAATTTTTAAAATACACATTTATAAAAAATACACATTAAAGGGTTAAATTTTAGTTATTTTTCGTAATGCTTTACTCAACTATCTAAAATACAAGAAAGAACAAAATAATATTTCCTTGGAGGAAAATTTTATAAAGTGTAAATGGACTCAGTTTCTTTGCATTCTTTCTGCAAATCCCCACAATATAAAAAGGACCTATGTTTTTTTTCCCCTCAAAGGTATCATTAGGAAATGAAGTTAGACTGCTATCTACAGCAGTTCAATAGACTGGAATTCTTCAAAGAAGTTTACCATTTCCATGTTTCATAATAAAGTATTTGTTAATTAAATCATAAGTGTATAAATGAAATAATGAGGAAAGCATATCTTAAAATCATAGGATGGAGAGTCATAGTTAAAACTAATATTCTACCACATAAAACACTTCACTGTATCTCCAACAGTGAAGGAAAATATAGAAATTCTGTATGAGACAGAACCAAAATCCTAGAGAGTCTTTCTGATAATGAGCCATCAGGGAAGGGAGGAAGTTATGTTGGAGATACATGTTTAACAAGGAAGGAAGATCTTGTTTTCTATAGCCTACTTAGGACTGTTCATACACAAGAACCAGTTCAGCAAGCTCTGGTTTGGATGGTGGGGCCATCAGTTTAGAAACAGGTTCATTATAAGTCAAAGAATGAATGAACTTGACACTACGAGCAGATTCAAAACCTGTGGTCATGTTAACCATATGGCATTAACCACACTTAGCAAAAACATACCAAAAACCCCACACAGTTTCTTTATTCCTGTGAAGTTCATTCAGCAGACATTCACTGAGCACCTTGTACATCCTGAGTACCGTGCCAGGGAATTCCAATCCTTCCAACTTACCAACTAAGTGTCTCCCTAGTACAGATCTAAATGTCACTTAAGTCAGGAAGGACTTTTTATCAGTAGCATCATTAGCTTCATGAGGGATTCTTGGTAGTAAAAGTAATCAATTTAGTGGGGTGTAATAGCTATGTTGCTGGACTTCCATGTAGTCAACTGCGGTTCGAGTCCTGGACCTGGTGGCTTAAACTCACACCGGGCTCATGTGTGTGCATGTCCAGGATCCCAAGAGGAGAGTGGAGGAGAAGGGATTGTGGTGTGGCCATCCCCCTCCCACCCCGGGGGTTGATTTCTCACTTTCTGTCTCTCTGTCTTTCTGGCGAGCACATGTACCCTATAGCAGAAACCTCTCCAATAATAATAATAATAATAATAATAATAATAATAATAATAATAATAGTAAATTTAGCTATTTTCTGCTCTTCTTTCCTTAAGAACAGTTTTTATTAATCGGGACGCTCTGGGTTATTCTGGATATCTGCTGGGGTTTTTTTTGTTTGTGTGCTTTTTTTTTTTTTTTTTTTTTTGATTTCTAATTGTTGCCACTCAGAACTGGGACATCAGTTCATATCATGCTTTGAAATTAGTATAGTAATTCAAAAGGACATTGGCTTTAGCCATAAGAAGGAAAGAAGTGCTGATACATGCTGTCATCTGGAGGAGTCTTGCGAATATTATGTTAAGTGAAAGAAGCTTACATGGAAGGTCACAGGTTATATAATTTTGTTTACATGAAATATCCAGAATAAGTAAATCCATAGAGGCAACACACAGATTGGTGGCTGCCAGAAGCAAGGGAGAGGAGGGAATTGGAGCAAGTGCTTAATGTATACAGGCTTCCTTTTGAAGTGATAAAGCTGTTTTGGAACTAAAGAGAAGTACTGGTTGCAAAACATTGTGAATGTATTAACTATGATTAATTTTGTGTTATGCAAATTAAATCTCACATTTTAAAAATTGTACCCAAAATGTTTTTTGATTTTTTTAAAGTCAAAAGGAGCACATTGTCTCTCTGTATGTTTTCACCATATTTGATAGGTAAATTGATATTATATCAATAGATGAATCAGTAGGCAGGTTTTTTTTTGGAAGAGGTTTTTGCTATAGGATGTGTGCACTCGCCAGACAGACAGAGAAAGACAGAGAGACAGAAAGCGAGAAATCACCCTCCAGTGGAGATGGCCATGCTGCAATCCCTTCTCTTCCATTCTCCTCTCGTGATCTTGGGCATGCACGCACACGCGGCCGGTGTGAGTTACGCTAACTGCTGGTCCCAGTAGGCAGGTATTTTTATCCGGTAATTTTTTTTTTTTAAGTTTTAGGTTTTTGCCATAGGGTAAACACTCTCTGGAGAGAGACAAAGATAGTGAGAGACAGTGAGGATGGGGAAAGTGAGAAATCACCCAACAGGGGAATGACCACATCACAATCCCTTCTCTCCCATTCTTCTTCTGGGATTTTGGGTATGCATGCACACATGCCCAGTGTGATTTTCAAGTTGCCGGGTTCAGGCCTCAAACCACAGTCAGCCATGTGGGAGTCTAGTACTTTAACCACCACATCACCTGCTGACTCCATATCCAATAATTTTCAATAATAAAACTATTTGAGAACAATGTAATTATTGTTTCTCCTCACCCCAGGAATTGCTATCCTACTATAAAAGATTTTCACCAATAATTTTTCCCATCTGTCTGTGTTCTCTCACTATATAATTGCCTGCCTTGAATTTTAAATCTTCCCTGGAACCTCTCTATTAATTTTCATGCTAAGTTATTACTTTAATGTTGGAAGATTGCACTTGGAATAACTCCCATGGTAAAATCATTTTTGAAAATCCATTCACATGCTGGTCTTCCTCTTACACATCATTAATGAAGGTGTCAACTAGAAAGGTCACTAACAGTAATGCCTGCAGCACCCCACTGATCATTTGAGTAGAATTTGATCTATTGCCTTTAATAATTGCCCAGTTCTTGTCAACTAATTCTCAGTTCATGTTGGGGGCCTTATGGTCAATACTATTAAAAATAATTTTTCTTGTTATTACAATAGTGAGATGTTACCTAATACCATTCTGGGAATACCTGAGTATCACACCTTCTTCACTACCGTTGGTATTAACTGGCAACATTTCTGTTTAATTATTGTGATAGTTAATGACAGTAGTTTCCATGATAACAGAGAGCTAATTTTTCATTCTCAGATCACCCTGTGCTGGCTCTTCTTTTTCTTGGCTGTAATCTGTAAACTGTTCCACTGCTCATTAGTACCTGTAAGGCCTGAGGAAATGACAAGGGCAAACTCAACTTCTGTATACTTCGCCTGGCTAGCAGCCAGTTTTCAGTCTAAAAAAAAACCTTGGGAGATGAGAGTGAGGATGAATAGTGGTGAATTAAGTGGCTGTATTCCTTATTCATCAATGCAAACTAGTTTCCCCTGACAGGCACCGAAGGTTACTAACAGAGACTTAGAGTTGGGAGGACCTTGGTGCGGTCCTCAGCCCCTGTGTCTCTCATTGGGGTGGTCACTGCTGGAGATTTGGGAGGGACACTCCATTGTCATATACATAGGACCTCGATGACCTCTGGAGCTAGAGTACTAAATGCCAGTAGTCATTAGCTAGCCCTCAATGCCCCACACATTTCTGGTTCCTCCAAGTGGGCCAGATCCAAAACATTCTCCCATTTCCTTGAGCAAACTGAGGCCCAGAGAGATTTAGTGTCTCACCTAAAGGACACATATTCAGTAAATGGCAAAATTGGTGTTAGAACTGAAATGTCCACCTTCCTATTCCAACGCTCCTTCGATCAGCATAACTAGCTTCATTTGAGATTTTTGTTTGTTGTGTTTTTATTATTTTTTAAAGAGAGATTTTTGCTACAAGATGTGTGCATTTTCCAGAAAGAGAGAGAGAGAGCTAGAAAGAAAGAAGTCACCCCCCTAAGGGGGGATGGCCTCACTACAATCCTTTCTCTTCCATTCTCCTCTTGGGATCTTGGACACGCACACACACACGACCGACCTGAGTTTTAAGTTACCCATTCCGGCCCTCGAACCACAGTTGATTGTGTGGGAGTCCAGTGATGTAACCAATATGCCATCTGCTGGTCCCCCATTTGAGGTTTTTAAGAGTAGAATTTCAAGTGGGCTCTGAGAATTGGTCTGAAATTCAATGACTTTTTCCTACACAGTCTACCCGCTTGTGCTCTAAAGCGTCTGTTTCATACCTTCTCCAAACCCCTTCTCAGTCATTCAGCACTCTCTACTTCCCTCTACTCCTTGCTGCTCATTTCACTGAGAAAATAGAAGACAGAGGAGAACAAATCTCACCATCACCCCTGCTTCCCTGCCTCATTGGCACCATGTGTTCTACCCTTCGCCCCATTACACGAAGTGGATTCTCCTGTTTCTAAGGCCCAATTCCACCTTCAGTTTCAGCACTGTGCTCCATGACTTATCTTTTGTTCTCTCTTGCTTCTTCAGTGTATGTTCCCTCAAAATCATCCCCATTGTCATATAACCACACTAAACCAGCTCCTTAAAAAGAAATACCCACAGGACCTCTAATCGACTATGGTGTCTGCCTCCCCAAGAGAATGCTGAGAGAACTCTGCCCTGAGAGAACTCTTCCCTGAGAGCACTGGTAGCATTCCCTCTCCCACCTCCTCCAGTCTACCCCAGCTTTCTTCCTCACCATCCCCACAGACTGGTTTTTATAAAAGTTACCAACTCCTCACTAAAGCCAGCCATTAATTCACAGCCCTCATCCTATCCATCCAGCAGGATTTGATACAGTGACCACACCGTTCTTTATCAATTTGCCATCTCAGACATGATTCTCTTTCTTTTCGCTCCTGCCTCATCCGTTTCTCTTTCTTAGACCCCTTTGCTGGTTATGTCTCCTCTGCATAGCCTGTAGATCCTGGACTTCTCAAGAGCCCAGTCCGGCGCCCGGCGGAAGCCGCGCGGGGCGTGGGAGCTCATGCCCCCGGAGCGGCGGCGCCCGCCAACGAAAGAAGGCCCCCGCAGAAGCAGCAGCCACGGCGCCCGCCCATGGCAGACCGCC
>NW_006159758.1:732097-733206 GCF_000334495.1 Tupaia belangeri chinensis
CCAGGGCCGGCGTGTGGCCTTTGGATCAGCAAGCTGAAGCGGAGAACAAGGTTTGGGAACTTGCAACTTGGGAAGATGATGGTTGCCGGCCCTGCATTGCCTCGGGGAAGAACAGGAACTACTCTGCCATTCCTGAGGAAGCCCGATACCGGCTAAGTCCTCGCCATATGGACGGTGAGAGGATGATGGTTGCCAGCCCTGCATTGCCTCAGGGAAGAACAAGAACTATTCTACCATTCTTGAGGAAGCCTGGTACCCGAGGATAGCTCACGCTCTAGAGCCCCACGGCACCATTCCAACAGTGGCGGATCCGCACGAGACCCACCCTTGATCTACCATGAAATGGAATCTACGATCCCTATTGGTGAAAACTAAACTTGTGGCCCTTCCCCCTTTGCTTACAGGTATCATATTTTCAATGGTACCCCTGGAAGATGACTGTATATAGCAGAGATGGTGTGATGGGAGAGGGGGAAGGGGCAGAGGGTCAAAGATAGGATAAAAAACATATATGTATGTATACATGGTATGAAAGTAGAAAGGGAATATTGTTGATGATAACATGCTGGTATGGAGGATCTATTGCTGAGTGAAATAGCCAGGCTATGAAAGAAAGATATTGTACATATCCACTCAATATACGCCGACTATCCGCATTCTATAGTAGAGAGCAATGAATCGGAGGACATGAAAATCAGTGAAAGTACTTAATGTGAGTGGGACAATGTGGAGTGGGGTGAGTGAGGAGAAGAGGATAGAAGGGGATAGCAAGTGAACAAGAGAGAGTCAGGATGTTAGTGAGAAATAGAGAGGGCTTATAAACTGTTGATGATGACATGTATAGTATTCTTAACTGGATTGGTCTGGGAGGTGTTTCAAGAAGGGCAAGGTATTTTTACAAGCAAAACGAGAAATGGCAATTGACTGTTTTATAAAAATAATTAGAATAGGGGCCGGGCGCCAAGGTTGCGTCCGGCCTGAGGACGTCGCGGGCCCTTCCGGGCTCTGCGTGTCCCCATGGGACCCAGACAGGCTGGCGGCGGCGGGAGGCGGCGGCGGGAGGCGGGCCGGGCGCCAAGGCTGCGTTCGGCCTGGGGACGTCACGGGCC
>NW_006159758.1:734685-752130 GCF_000334495.1 Tupaia belangeri chinensis
AAAAAAAAAATTTATAATAATAATAATAATAAAAAAAAAGAGCCCAGTCCTTAGCCCTTCTATTTTTAACAAAACAATCAGAGAAAGCTCAACAACAGTAAATCAAATGTCTCTCCCTTATTTAAAAGCCCTTAAGAGACTTCCCACACACATAGAATGAAATCCAAACCCTTCATTTATAAGTACAAGACCTTTGGGGCCAGCAGGTGGCATGGTGATTACAGGCACTGGACTCCCACATGGCCAACCATGGTTCAAGTCCTGGTGGTTTGCTTTCTCAGTTCCCCTCTCTCTCTCTGTCTCTCTCTGATCAAATTAGAAAATAATAATGATAATAATAATAAAGTTAAATCAAATAATTCTTAAAAAAAAAAAAGTACAAGACCTTTCATAATGTAGCCCCTCTTGGATTCCTCTTTTGCTCCACCCTACCTACCGCTGCCTTCTCACTCTTTCTAGAGCACTTCTAGAACCTCTTTGTCCTTGAGGTCTTTGTTTCTTCTTCCTAAAATGCTCTTTACCCAGGTCACTGGGAGTTCTTCTCTCTCCTCGTCTGCGATTATCGTTCTGTATCTCCTCCTCAGAGAGGCCTTCCCTGACTCATCATCCAAACTAGTATTCCCCCCTTCCATTGTTCTCTGTTGCCTTCAGGGTTTTTCTCTTGTTTGTAGGACATGTCTCTATTTGACATTATTTATTTATTTGCTTTTTTTTAGAGGTAATATGATAGAGCAATTAAAGAGATGGACTCCAGGGTTTGGCAGGTGGTGCAGTGGTTAAGGGCGTTGGACTTCCACATGGCCAACCACAGTTCAAGTCCCGGACCTGGTGGCTTGCTTTCTCACTTTTTCTCTCTCTCTGTCCCTCTCTAGGCAAATAAAATAATTTTTTAAAATAAAAATAAAGAGATAGGCTCTGGATCCCTAAGTCCCAGATATAGTCATGTTCTGGCTCTGTGATCTTTTACAAATTCCTTTACCTCTCTGTTTGCTAGTGTCCTGATCAATAAGATGGGGATGTTGCTAAACAACATATATATTGTTATAAAGATAAAATGAGTTAAAATATATGAGATACTTAGAATAATTGACTCATCTGATGCTATGTAAATGGTAGCGCTATTACATTTTTTTCTTAGTGTTGGAAACTTCCATTGGAAAATAAGCTTCAAGAGGATAACTACATTGTCATTCTTATCACCACTGTTTTTCTTTTTTTTTGGGGGGGGCGGGGTTTGCTATAGGGCGTGTGCGCTTGCCAGACAGACAGAGAGAGAGACAGAGAGACAGAAAGCGAGAAATCACCCCCCAGTTGGGATGGCCATGCCGCAATCCCTTCTCCTCCATTCTCCTCTTGGGATCTTGGGCACGTATGCACAAGTGCCTGGCGTGAGTTTTACACCACTGGGTCCGGTACGCAAACTGTGGTCAACTACATGGGAGTCCAGCGACATAGCCATTACGCTAACTGCTGGTCCCGCACCACTGTTTTTCTGACCCCTGGATCAGGGTTTAGTGAATTGTATAACTCTCAATATCTAGTTATCCAATGAATAGTGAATGATGCCATCAATTGGGTAAGTGTCTCAGTATAGTCTCAGATGATGTTTGTAATCTGAGAACCAGGTAGCTTTGGAAAGGCCTGTATCTATAGCAAAGTATAGTTCTCTCAGGAACTAGTGAGCTAGACTCTTTGTAAGATAAAACATGCTCTAGCTACCAGCAAGAATTTTGTAACCTTCAAATTAGTTTGCTTTGTGTTAAGACCTTCCACTCATATGAACACCATAGAACAAGAATGTATAGGATGTTGGAGGTGAACTAGAAGATGGAACAGTGGTAAATTTAAAAAAACAAAACCAAACAAACAAACAAAAACTAGCTTCGCTCATTGTTGGAAGAAGAATATGAATACATGAGTGGCAGAACTAGAATTGTGCTTCTAGCAGTTAGCTTTATCTCCTTGTTTCTATAATTATTTAAATGTCCTTAGGAAAGGAGTCCCTTAATATTTTCTATTGAAATTTCATTTCTACCTAGTTGGTCAGATTCATCTAGATCAGTAAGTTACCCTCAAGATGAAGGCATGGTGGGACCAGCAGTTAGTGTAACGGCTATGTCGCTGGACTTCCATGTAGTCGACTGCAGTTTGAGTCCTGGACTGGTGGCTTAAACTCACGCCAGGTGCGTATGCGTGTGTGCCCAAGATCCTGAGAGGAGAATGGAGGAGAAGGGATTGCGGTGTGGCCATCCCCCCCGGGGGTGATTTCTCACTTTCTATCTCTCTGTCACTCTCTGTCTTTCTGGTGAGCACACACGCCCTATAGCAAAAAAACCTCTCCAAAAAGAAAAAAAAAAAAAAAAGATGAAGGGATAGTCCTCTAGGAATAGAGATTTCTTAATGCCTGTGCTTTATAGAGTGTAAAGTAAAGTTCCTCAAATACAGTCACATATAATATTGAAAGTGTTCTAAGAGAAACTTTCACAGGTTGTTGCTGACGAGATGTTATATGTGGACTTCAGGAATTTCTGTAGTCCTGTCAAAAATGTGTACTAGGTTATTCATCTGTGTTTTGTCAAACTGAAATAAGTCAGTGGCTTCTTCATGGCTATCAAAGATGTGGCAAATAATCATCACTATAATCAGTTGGCTAATTATGAATGAATATATTGCATTAAATTTAACCAATCACCATCACCCATTTTCCATGGCCCTGGAAATGAAAAATGTTGAATTACTAACTTATTCTTCAAACTCTCTGTAAGACTTTAACACATTTTGTTGTTATCCAAGGTTTTGATAGTCACAAAACTAACCAAAAAAGTATAGTGCAATGTAAATGTAAACTTTCTCTCATGTCTTTATGTACTTTACCATAGCATGTTTAGAATTCTTTTCCAAAAGGAGAAAGAGTTTAAAAGTATATCCCAATGTTCTTACTATGGAGTTTATGCTTAATTTTTTTTTAAGTAATTTAACCTGAATCATTGAGAATAGTTAGACAGCATGGGGAGGTGTGCGTATATTTTGTATGAAACTTAAACAGATTTGTTATTGAATAGTTACTGAAAAAGAGCAAGCACTGTTTTCATTTCTTGAATTTATGAAAATATTTCAGAACAGACACTTAGCAGTCATTATAGAGTGAAGACTTTGACAGTAGGGGCCTTGCCATATGGGGACATAAACTCCTATAGCTATGGAATATCAATGAGATTGTTCCTGTCAGTTATTATTTTTGAGTCCAAGTGATGGCAGTTGGCAATGTTTGAACAAAGAATATCTTTGTTTCTGTTTTACGCTAACTGCCCATCTGCTGTTTTAACTTTATGCTGTTGTTTGTAATAGAATGAAACCTACAAGGATGACACCCATATACTTACATAAATTTTTTCTTAATATAATTTAATTCTAAGCTCTTGATGATGTAGGTCAGAAGTAAAGTTATTAAACAGTGAATTAAAGAACTGGCTTGACTGGTAACAAACGATGCCTTGTGTCCATGGTATTCTATGGATGCCATTGACTTCTCTAAGTCACTCTCCTTTGATTCTTTTTTTAAATTTTAATTTATCATTCATTTATTTTATTTTATTATTTTTAAAAATATTAGTATTCATACATTAAATTGCTATATATCATTTAGCATGTGAAGATACTTTACCAGCGTGATATTCACCGTAAGCCAGCCCAGTTGAGACCACCATACACATCCTCGTCAACAGATAATAAATCTTATCTGTGTCCCACAAGTGTCTTACCTCTCCATTAACCCCTCCCAATTTCCTATGCTCTTCCCCTCCCAAACTCTATTTCCACTTTGTCTCTAGTGTCCATTACAATTTTTAATGCTTTTATGTTCTCCAGTCACTCTCCTTTGATTCTGTGGGAATTATCTTTGTCACAAATTTTCTTGTCCTTCTAATCTGAGTAAAGAATGGCTCACTTTGCCACTTTGCTTTTCTTGACATTATTCAGCACACTGGATGTTAACGGCTCACCTACTTTTCCTTAGAACCCTCTCAGACTTCTGCTGCCAGGGCAACGTGACAACCTGGTCATACCTTCCTCTCAGCATCTCTCAGTCCTTGGACCCTTCACAACTTCTCCATGCTTCTTCCTCTCTACAGCCAGATACCCCTGGAATGATCATAATCTTGTTCATAAAAATATACCATTGACTTCTTTCTTCTTCTAGGCCTCATCTGCTGTCTGTAAGCACATCTGTTTATCAAAAGCTCATTCTCCCTTATGCAATCCCACCTTACCTTCTATTCATTGTGTCTTAGCCTTTCATAGCTCTGCAACAACTTAAACACAAAGGTAGCATCATTATTTATCCATGCTTCCTCTGAAGTTGCTGCTTTGTTGTTCACATATCCCCTTAAAAACTTAAAACTTCCACTACAGTTTACTTTGTAACTTATATTCAGTCTATCATTGTCACTACTATTAGTGTAAAAGTTGGTATAATTTTATCAATGCTTTTCCAGGATAATTCAAAGATAATTGATTTCGATTATCCCATTTTCTGATGTTCATTTCTACTCATTTTTTTCCCTTATTTTGGAGAGGTTTTTGCTATAGGGCACGTGTGTTCGCCAGAAAGACAGAGAGAGACAGAGAGACAGAAAGCAAGAAATCAGCCCCCCATGGGGGAGACCATGCCACAATTCCTTCTCCTCCATTCTCCTTTTGGAATCTTGGGCATGCACACACACATGCCCAAGGGTCTCGAACTGCAGTCAACTGCGTGGAAGTCCAGCAAAGTAACCATTACAGCACCTGCTGGTTGCCATTTCTACTCAT
This sequence comes from Tupaia belangeri chinensis, assembly GCF_000334495.1. NCBI lineage: Eukaryota > Metazoa > Chordata > Mammalia > Scandentia > Tupaiidae > Tupaia > Tupaia belangeri. The sequence goes on from NW_006159758.1 coordinate 739,495, forward strand.
TTTAACTTTTAGTTGCATAAATACATACCTTGATGCCAGAACAGTCTCCAGCAAATTGGGATGGGTCGGCCATAGCAACTGCTAGTTATAATACCCATCTAGAACACTGGCACCTTTACCAGATGGAAAGCACTTCATGGGTTTATTTTGTGGCTCATTTACATTTAAGTTTCTACATGTAAATATCAGTTATCTCATTAATCCAGAACATATTTACTCTAACTATACAAAGGTAGTCCTACTGTCTATATATGATTTAATTTTACCTTATATGCTTTTATATAAAAAACAAGTCAAGTGGAAAAGAACATCAAATTTTCTCTACATCAACTAATAAGTTGTGTGTGGGACTTTGTCCACTTTTCTATATTTATTCACATATTCTATACTTATTAAGCAAGTAACACTTGTCTCACATAACATACTAAGAACTGGGACCAGCAGTTAGCATAATGGCTATGTCGCTGAACTCCCATGTAGTTGACTACAGTTTGAGTCCCGAACTCGGTGGCTTAAACTCACGCAGGGCACGTATTTGTGCATGCCCAAGATCCCGAGAGGAGAATGGAGAAGGGTTTGCGGCATGGCCATCCCCTCTTGGGTGTGATTTCTCACTTTCTGTCTCTCTCTCTCTGTCTTCCTGGCAAGCACACGTGTCCTATAGCAAAAATCTCACCAAGAAAAAGAAAAGAAAAGAAAAATAACATACTAAGAACTAAAGATGTAATTATGAAAAGGATTATGATCACTCCAGAAAACCTCACAACTTATTTGAAATTTTTTTTTTTAGTGATTTTGGACCCTATTTCAGGTTGCCTGAGTACCCAAACATTTTCAATTATATTTACTCTCTGGTTAGTACCTTATTGTCTTTAACAACCCATTTTTTATTCCCTGGAATTAAAAGTTTGTGACAAATGTTTCATCTAATCAACTAATTTCTTGTCATTAATTTCTAGTGCCTGTATTGCTGGTTGTTCATCTATTGTGTAAGTCCCAAATCCCTTCATTTGCTTTCTAAGAGAAGTAGTTTTTAAATTGTTGAACCATACTCCAAGATTAAGACCATGATAGAAGCAAATGGAGCATAGTGCTCCTATGGGTCTAGGCAGAAATGGTATACACTTTCACCTTGAAGTTTAGCCTAAGAATTGGCCATATTCTAATTCTGGATTGATTAACTGCGTTATCCCAAAGGGACCCTGGATGACTCATCTTAGGAAGTTGATGGAATCTCCCATATGGGAGACTCCCATACAGCTCACAGCACCAGCTGAGCACCAGAAGTCAGTCTGCACTGAAGCAACCCAGCACCTAACATGGTGCCTGCCATAGAGCAGAAGGTCAATGAGATTCGTGAATTAGATCTTGCCAGTTGTAGATAGTGTCTCAAGCAGGGAGTAGGAGTCTTTCCCATATCCTGTATTTAACAATTTGGCACTAATGGGAACCAGCAGTTAGCGTAATGGCTATGTCGCTGTACTATTTTAAAATATTTTACTTTGCATTTTTCCTGGTTTTTCAACTGGACTATTAACATTTCTGAAGGCTCTGACTATAACTTGTGTTCCCTGACTTCACCACATGACGCAGGATAATGACAAGACTCCTGAAACATTGAATTTTTAGTGACATCAATGAAAGAAAAATGCTCCTTTCTTAATGATAGACTAATTATATCCCTAGACATGACATGCACTTGAAAGGGAAAATATGTGAATTAATGTAATTTTAAACTGAGCTTCCTCTTCATTTCAAGGGGACTTTACTAAGTCCTGGTTAACAACAAAAAAATTAAAAATCAGAACATTGATTGATATTGTATGGTAAGACTGGCTTAAGTGATTATTTACCTGGACTAAGCTTGTTGTGGCAATCTTGTCTATTTTATTTGGACACAGCAACAACACATCCACTAAGGATAACAAGCATAGCTCACACTGCTTCCTCTGGATTTTAACACAGTAGCAAATTATCTTGTGATTGTTAAAATGATGTTCTTAATTTAAGCCTTTACTGATCAGAAATATGGACAAACTCAGATTCATGAAAGTCTTTTTGAGTGGAGAATAGAAAGGAAAAAAGAAAAAAGTGGGGAGAGAGGAAGGGAGAGAGAGCAGAAGAGAAGGAAGGAAAGGGGGGGAAAGGAAGGGGTGAAGGGAAGGAGTGAGGGAAAGCAGGAAAGGAGAGAGGGGGGAGTGAAAAAAAGGGGAAGGAGAAGGGAAAGAAAGGGAAAAGGAAAAAGGAATAGTCAGAAAACATTCACTGCACTGATGTGAGACAGAGTCACTCCAGGTGTCCCCGTCTAGACACACTGTTAATTGGCTCCCATGAGGTGGGTACTCAGAAGGCATAGGGGAAATCCACATTCCATTTTTTCTGATAACAGACCTTTAGAAAATCCAAGTCTCACAGATGGACCCAAGTGTGGAAGCAAGTTTGACTCACGCTCTACAGTGAAAAATCGTGAGAATGTTCTCGTTTTTAGTTAATTTACAATGAATAAAGTGTGGAACAGAAACTAATCTATAATCTTGACCCAGTGTAAAGCGATACTCAAACCAAGAGAGAATTCATTAAAATCAATCCCAAACTCCTGTGTAGTTTTGTTTTGTTTCCTGTCCCCTTTACCCATTTTTACCTTTGCACCTCTTTGGTTTTCCAGACTCTTCCTATCCTCAGAGAGTAAGGAGGAATGTTAGCTTGATGACTATCTTCAACAGCTTCCTGGTGTGAATCCCAGTTCATTCCAATTATTTAGTCAAGTGTTTCTCTACAGAATGTTGGATGTCAGCAAATGAATGTCTTTTAATTAGTACCCTAAATGGTTTTCTTGACTAAGAAGGCAACATTTGGAACCTGTAGTGAAGATGTGTTTGTATATCCAGACATCCATTGGTCTTTTTCTTTGGGGGGATAAATTTCTCCCTAGAAAGAGAAATTTTATGACCCAGTATTTTAAGAAAGAGGTTAAGATTATATGCTCTACTTACCTCAAACAACATCAGTCTTCTGGTTTAACTGCACCAGAATGCAGTACTGTGGCCTTGAAATATACATGCTTATCACAATAATGGTTTTCTTTTAGGTAAGATGGGTTTTTAAGTGGGCATTAGGTGAAACCAAAGGCTTAATAGATTTCTTTTAATGGCTTATTATTTTAAAGAGATTAGGTCTGTTGTTAAGTGGTCTGTTTTATCCTGATTTCTAATACAAATAAAGAAAATGAAGATATAGTCATCCGTTTTCAGGTTGTAAATTCCCAAGAGGACTTTGAAAAGTCATGACATATTTTTCTGTTTTGCTATACAAAGATCCATCATGACTTATTCTAACGATCTAATAACTACAAGGGGTATTCAAAAAGTTTATGGAAAAGACCTCTTATAAAAAAAATTATGCATAGACTAAAATTTTTTGACACTAAAATAAACTTCTAGTTTAATTTCATTTTCCACAAACTAAAGTGCCCTCTTAATTATAAGTTATGTATTAGCAACTTTAAGAAGACCATACGGTTCTTTTCAGCATCAGTGAAGAACATTTTAAACATACTGACAATTCATTCTTTGGCTTTCTTATTTAAAACGTACCTTTCCAAATATTTCTTTTTTTCTCTTCTACCAAAATATTACTCATTTCATGAGCACCTTTTAGTTCTTAGTTGAGTACAAGTCTGTCTCCTACCCCTCATAGGTTATAGTTACCTTGAGGTCTAGAACTGTAACTTCCTCATTTCCATATTTATAAAAACCTGGCTTGGAGCTTTCTTCATGGGCTTTCAGTTAAAAAATTGTTGAGTTGAGGATGATCTGCAATGCTAGCCCCACTTGAGAAGGACCCCCAAGTTCTCCCTGTACATGCTGGGTAAGGTGAGACTGGGGATGGATTGCAGCATGAAGACCCTTTCGGGGTGCTTCTTTCTCTTCTCTCTCTCTTTTTAGGGAAGCAGTAAGTAAGCTTCTTAAAAGATTGGTGTGTATACTCTGATTACTACTACACAGTTTCCATTTTTAATGGGTAGTGTTTTGGTGGTGCCCATGAGTGAAATTTTGTAATAATTTTGCACCTTAGCACCAGTATCTAGGATTAAAATGATCAAGTAAAGAAGGTTACTTGGTGAAAAGTACTTGTCATTTGAAATCAGACATTTGAATCGCAATCTTGCAGGTCAATTAGTATAGATCAATTGTAAATTGTGTATTAGGATACCATTGTGCTAAACATTCAGTAAGACATGTTTAAGATCTTTTAAAAATAATAAAATGGTGTGAGATATTGTTTAAATAACAGTATAATGTAGTAGTTACATCGCTGGATTCCCACATGGCTGACCATGGTTCAAGTCCTGGATCTGACGACTTGAAATTCCCACCAGGTGCTTGTGTGGGGGTGTCCAAAATCCCAAGAGGAGAATGGAAGAGAAGGGATTGTGGTGTGGCCATGTCCCTGTGGGGTGATGTCTGGCTTTCTGTCTCTCTCGCAAGTGCACATGCCTATAGGAAAAAGTCTCTCTTAAAAAAATAATAGAATGTAATATTAAAAAACAGTCTAGAAAAAGATAAAGTAATTCATATTATCTGAAATTTTGTTCTGTTTCAGTTATATAGATAGATAGATATAGGTAGATATAGATATGCGTGTGTGTTGAAGTGGGTGACAATGTGAAATGTAGGTTATAAAAAAAAGTAGGTTTTAAAAAAATAGGGCTTTGGGGCCAGCAGGTGACATAGCGGTTAAGGTGCTAGACTGCTTGAAAATCATGCCGGGTACATGTGCTTGTGTGCTCAAAATTCCAAGAGGAGAAGGGAAGAGAAGGGATTACAGTGTGGCCATACCCCCTGGAAGGTGATTTCTCACTTTCCTTTTCTCTGAAACTCTGTCTCTCTTCTCTCTCACTAGAGACAAAACCTTAAAAAAAAAAAAAAAAGTGTTTTGGGGGACCAGCAGGTGGCATGGTGGTTTAATGTGCTAGACGCCCACATGACTGACCATGGTTTGAATCCTGGATCTGATGGCTTGAAAATCATGCCGGGCCTGTGTGTACACATGCCCAAAACCCCAAGAGAAGAATGGAGAAGAAGGGACTGTAGCATGGCCATCCCCCGGGAAATAATTTCTCACTTCCTGAATATTCATAATCATTCTGAGCCTCAAATTCCCCAACTGCAAAATGGGAATAATAGCTATTTTGAAGATTTTCCCTGAGGATTAATGGCAATAATATATGGAAAATACTTTGTGCATAGCACCTGTAAGAAAGATGTTGTCTTTGATCAAAACTAATCCATTTAAAATTTAATTGATTAGGACCTTTCAAGTATACACAAGATTGCATCAAAACTATAAATCCATAAAACTACTTTTAAAATATCTTTTGACCTGAAAGACAATGATTTTTAAAAGTTAATCAATAAGGGCATTGCTTAATTAATTCACTTTGTTTCTTAATTTTTCTTTGAGGTCATTGCTATTCAAATCAATAAAAGTGTTTTTAACTTACCTACCCATTTACCCAAGCAATATTTAATAGAAGTTGGAGTATGGCCAAAGGAAGGTGGCAGAAAATTTTAGGAGTTTCTAAACTTGCCCTGTAAGAAATAGTTAAAGAATCTGGTGAAAGCCTACAACAAAGAATATTTAGGATGACACTGATTTCTTGTATTAAAAGAATTACCTCATGCCAGAAAGATTTAATGTGTTCTTGGCAGAAGGAAGAATAAAGACCAACTTATGGAAGTTGTGGGATAATAGATTTTAGTGCAAAATAAGAAAGGAAGAATTGTATCTCTGAGACTTGTCCCAAAATTATTGTGACCGCAGAAAGGGCGTTTCTCTTAGAATCCAGACTACGTAGATATGGGTTATGGTTGAATTTGATATCATGTAAATTGTCTTGTACCTTAAAGATTGTATAATTTTTAGACTGGCTTTTTTTTTTTTTTTTAAGGTTTTTGTCATAGGGCATGTGTGCTTACTGGAGAGGGACAGAGACAGTGAGAAGCAAAGTGAAAACTCACTCCCCAGGGGGGATGGCCACAAAGCTACTTCTCCATTCTCTTCTGAAAGTCCAGCGCCTTAATCACCACAGCGCCACCTGCAGGCTCCTAGACTGACTTTTTTTTTTTTTTTTTAAGATTTATCTTTCATAGGGAACATGCACTGGCCAAAGAGAGACAGAGAGAGAGAGAGAGAGAGTAAGAGGGAAAATGAGAAATCGCTCCCCAGCAGGTATGGCCAAGCTGTAATCCCTTTTCCATTCTCTTCCAGGGATTTTGCACTCCCTTGTGCATGCACCCGGCATGATTTTCAAGCTGCCAGGTCTGGGACTTGAACTGCACTCGACCATGTGGGACTCTAGCACTTTAACCACCACATCCTCTGCTGGTCCCTCGACTGTTTTTTATGAGCCATCTGATAGGTCATATACTAACCTTTCGATGTTGAGGAGTACTGTGTGATGTATGCAAATCAGGTGTATTTTTGTATAAAGGACCTTAAAGTTGAGTGCAGAGGAAGATGCCGAAGATTTTTGCATATTTTTATCTAAGAGAGGATACATGAATTTATCAGATCAGTTTCCATTTCTTTATAGGCATTTTCATTATTCCTGACTTTATTCAGAATTTCTTTCTTCTATTCATTAATGGCATTTGTCTTTAGGACTTAATTAGAAACCAAAATAAAACAAAGTCTGTCCATTTGGTCATATTTAGCAGTTCTACTTGCTATGAACATTGGTGCAAATATAGAAATGACTGGGGAATATGACTGAGGGACATCTGTAATAAAAAAATAAAATAAAATAAAATAAAAAATCTTGGGCATTAAGTGATGATGGCTGGACCAAAGAGGTTAGTCTCCCTCTTTTTTTTTTTTTTTTTAAAGAGAGAATTTTACTATAGGGTGTGTGCACTCACTGGAGAGACAGAAACAGAGAGACAGAAAGCTAGAAATCAGCCCCCGGGGGGATGGCCACATTGCTATGCCTTTTCCTCCATTCTCCTCTTGGGATCTTAGGCACATACTCACACGCACCCAGTGTGAGTTTTAAATCACCAGGTCCGGGACTTGAACCAGGTTTGACTATGTGGGATTCCAGCAACATAACCATTATGCCATCTGCTGGTCCCCAAAGTTAGTCTCTTTTAAAAGAGGGTGATTAGGGGCCAGCAGGTGGTGTGGTGGTTAATGGCACTGGACTCCCACATGGCCGACCACAGTTAAAAATAGAAGAGAGTGATTAGTATCATCCAGAAGCAAACCCAAAAGGGGATATGATGATTATAAGAGAGTTTTGTTTTGTTTTGTTTTTAGAATTATTGGAAAATGAGAAAGCAAGCTGCCAGGTCAGGGACTTGAAATGCATCACCCACGTGAGAGTCCAACACCCTTAACCACTCCACCACCTGCTGGCCCAAGGGAGAATTTTTTTTCCTGTAACTTTTGGGAATGCTTTAAATGGCTTTACATTTTTCTTGGGAAAATATTAGGTTGTCGAGAAAGTCCTGACATATTTTCCTATGTAAAAATGCATCATGACTTCCCTGACTTTCCTTTCCATGACTCTCCAATAGAATAACTTAAAGGGTATTCTAGATCATAATGTAGCTTAAGCACTTGAAAAGTGACTACCCTCCTCCATGAAACAATTTAAAAATGAGGATTGTGAGTTATAAAATACATGAACTGGTTTGTCTACATAATACAGAACTCAGATCAGATTATACATTTCTTCATTTTTAATCTACTGTTCTAATATCAGTCTCGACGAATTAATGTCCAAAATTTCCCCTGCAACTGATGGCCTCAGACAACTAAGCTTTTTCTCTCAGGTGTGCTAGTCATCCATTGTATCAGATCTTTGGAAACGTTATGACATATTTTTCTATGCAAAAATGCATCATGACTTCTCCAATGACCCAATCATTCGAATCAGGATTTTCCATTTCCTACTATCAATGTAATAGAGAGTAGCTTTGTCAAAATGGATCAAAGAGCTGAATGAGGTCTTCTCATTTGGATGTTTCAGAATGTTATTTCCACAGTGAAACCTTGTATTCTAACAATATGTAGCAGCAGCTTAATATATAAAATGGATTTAAAGCAAAGAAAAAAAAGGAGATGGTCTAGTTGAAATGAGCCCTAGAGAGCCTTAACCTCTGCCTAACCCCGCCTCCCACTCCCACCACCATACAACCACTAGGCTTCCCAAACTACCATAGTTTTAAAGAATGATAATCCAATTCATTGCCTTTGTTTTACAATCAGGGTTTCTCTGAATGTGAGGAAAAGGGGAAAAAAAAAAAAAAAAAAAAACTGGGACCAGCAGTTGGTGTAACTGTTACGTCACTGGACTCCACGTAGTCGACCGTGGTTCAAGTCCTGGATCCAGAGGCTTCAAACTCAGGCTGGGTGCTTGTGCATGTGTGTTCAAAATTCTGAGAGGAGAATGGAGGAAAAGGGATGATGACGTGGCTATCACCCCTGGGGGATGATTTCTCACTCTGACTCTGTCTCTTTGGCAAGCACAAACTCCCTATAGCAAAAATCTCTCTTAAAAAAATACTTTAGGCTATCCCAGGAGAAAATCCACTTTCTCAAATACAGCAAAAATAGTCTTTAGGAGTGAGTTGTCATGAGCACGACTCCAAGGAAATTCAGGGAAAAGGTGGATGTAAAATATGAATAAGCCCTAAGCTTCTCCAAACAGATATGGATAAATATTAACTAACTCAAGAGTATCATTAACCCACCATTTCTAGTATCTTTCATAAAGAAAATAAAATCTGTGAAAATAGTCCTATTTCTCTGAGTACAATTTCACGATAAAATCTGTGAAAATAGTCCTATTTCTCTGTTGGTGCTGATGTGAAATGACTGCATGTAGATGCATTCTAGGATCTGCTTCAGTGGCTTTTTCCAGGAAATTCTGTACAGCAGTGACTGGTTTGGACTGGCCACCCTATAATTTAATAGGTTAGTGTCTCTAGAAGAAGAGGTTGCTTTTCCCTTTCATAGATTATCTGGAAATCAGCTGGAACCTCAGCCTTCCAGGAAATCAGCCTTCCCGGATAAGGTTCAGTGACCTCTGAATAAAAGAAATGGAAGAGGAGCTAAGATCAAGCAGTCACGCTTTACATAGGTACCCATCTGAGAACTGAGTCCCAAGGCCAGGTTTTCAGTGGTTTACTGTCGTTTTTAATGATCTCATTGTCAGTGAGCTCACATCGTGTCATTTCTGTGACCTGAGACTCCCTCAAGTGGTAGCCTGCGTCAGTGCTTTTTTCGTCCTGAATCTTTGACTGAATGTTTAATAGTATCTGCTACTTCCTTGTCTGAAGACTCCTCTTGCCCAGACCCACTTGCCAGCTTAGCACATAAGGGTAACTCTCCCTCAGGAAGAAAGTAAGTCTGCGTGCCAGTGGTGCCGATCACCAGCACATTTTTCTTCAAATCAATGGAACATTGATGTCTCCTGAGCATATCCAGCCCTAGAAGGATATCCATGGGCTGTTCTTCGAGTATGGAGAAAGAACATTGTAAGAAATCGCCTTCGATCTGAATCTGGGCCAGATGAACACGGCCGAGAATTCTCTGCGTGCCCACTCCTTTAGCCACCCCAGCCCACCTTCGGTCCACCAGCCTTGTTATGTTACATCTCTCGGCACAAGCTTGGCTCATAATGGTCATCTGGGCACCCGAGTCAACAAAAGCCTTCAAAGGATATCCGTTCACTTTGCAGTTAATATAAAGCATCGCCACTTGTCCAAAACTCTCCGGAGCCTCTTCCATTGCTATGTTCATGTTTTCTTCGATGTTCTGCTGCCGGATTTCTTCTTCTATTTTGGCCTGAGCTTCCTGATCAAATGGGTCTGCAGTATACAGTCGAAGCCTCTCTTGCTCTCTCAAGGCCCTTTCCCTTTGCTGCTCCATCAGGACCTGGGAAAACGTCTCCAGGTTTCCACTGAGCAGAGCTTCTGCCAAAGAGGGGTTGCGTTCCTTCAGCAGGGATAGATCGTGGGGGTTGGAAAGCAGCATGCTGCGGATCAAAGCAGGGCTGTCCAGACCCTGAGCAGAAGCCATCTTCTCACCCGAGGCCAGGCCGCGGGACCGCTGGGCTGACGTTGTCCGATGATGCTGGTGCTGCTGCTGCCGGGAGCTTGACGTCCCTGGCACAGCGATCCCGCTGAACTCCACTCGATGCTGGTGTGGGGTCCGCCCTGCAAGCCGAGGTCCCACATTCTCCTTCTGAAGTAAAACAATGACATCACCGTCTTTGAGGCCGTAGGAGCTCAGAGAACAGTGGTCATCGACGAGGAGTCGCTCCATGTAGATGATCTGCATCTCTTCAGCGGGAATTCTGGACTCCTGCTCACAGAGGACCCGGAAATTGTGGAGCTCAAAGTCAGGGCTGACCTGGAGGGAGAAGGTTACCTCAGAGAGGTCCCTCCGCACACAGTACACAGTAACCAGCATGGCATGGGCCCAGCGGGGCCAGGTGGGCAGAGGGCATCAGGTGGTCACTGGCTGACTAGAGCTGGTCTCTGATGAAGTGGCAGCTCCTCAAGATGTGACGTGTCACCCAGGCTCATTCACGTCTCAGAGAGGCACGCTGCTCCCCAGGTTGGGGGCCACCTCTCAGCCTCAGTGCCAGGTGTTTGGCCCCAGAAGCCTCCAGGTAACACATTTGTTCCAATGTTCATTTGTATGTGTGCTGTTTAGAACTTGGAATGCCTAGTCCCATAGAAACAAAGCTACTCAAGGCCATTTGGTTCCAAGGCCAGCCCTTAGAAACTTGTATAACGTAGTATGGAAAGGGTCATTTCAACTCCTCCTCAGCAACATATTTCCATTTGTTTGTTCACTTAAAAACTATATCCTAAGATCAGCAGGTGGTGTAGTGGTTTAAGACACTGGACTCCCAGGTGGTTGGCTGCGATTGTAGTCTCAGAGCCAGTGGCTTAAAACTCAGGCTGTTGCATGTGCGTGAGTTCCCAAAATTCTGAGAGAATGGAGGAGAAGGGTTTGCAGTGTGGCCATTCCCCCTGTGGAGTAATTTCTCACTTTCTGTCTTTCTCTGTCTCTTCAGCAAGGACACATGCCCTATAACAAAAATCTTAAAAAATACATATATATTGTATTCTATGTAGTGTCCCTTATTCCTCAAATGGAGGGGCTTCATTTTTATGTGGCAAATACCATGTAATATGTGTGGTAGGAAAGGTTAGTTAGAGTTGGTGCCTGTCCCTGAGGATCTCCATTCTGAAATGGGATGCAGAGATAAATGGTAAATCACAACACTGGAGGAAAGCACTTTCACAAAGATGTGTTCAGTGTACTGTCCCTAGTAAGGCCAGAAGAACAGAAGATGTTTCTCTAAAGAGGAGACAAGATGGATGTTGAATAATGAGCATTTTCCAAGTGAAAAGTGGTGAAAGTTCCTGAAAGTAATAAAAAAAAAAAAGGAATTACATGTATAAAAGCAAGACTTCATTACAAGGCCTATTATTTCTAGAGAAAGGTGAGACACTGAGTGAAATAAAAGGCGTACGTAAATTTTAGTTGTAGCATTTGAAGCTGGAAAAAATGGTTTGTTTATAAAAAGCTATATGTGAACCCAGCCCCAGAGGTGCAGTAGTAACACACCTCTCTCTGCATTGCTGGAAGCCCTATGGAAGATTAGGGTTCAGTACCCAGGTCAGCCTGTACACTCTGGGCACATGCATGCATGACATTGAGTAATTTCTCACTTTCTGTCTTTCTCTGTCTCTTCAGCAAGGACACATGCCCTATAACAAAAATCTTAAAAAATACATATATATTGTATTCTATGTAGTGTCCCTTATTCCTCAAATGGAGGGGCTTCATTTTTATGTGGCAAATACCATGTAATATGTGTGGTAGGAAAGGTTAGTTAGAGTTGGTGCCTGTCCCTGAGGATCTCCATTCTGAAATGGGATGCAGAGATAAATGGTAAATCACAACACTGGAGGAAAGCACTTTCACAAAGATGTGTTCAGTGTACTGTCCCTAGTAAGGCCAGAAGAACAGAAGATGTTTCTCTAAAGAGGAGACAAGATGGATGTTGAATAATGAGCATTTTCCAAGTGAAAAGTGGTGAAAGTTCCTGAAAGTAATAAAAAAAAAAAAGGAATTACATGTATAAAAGCAAGACTTCATTACAAGGCCTATTATTTCTAGAGAAAGGTGAGACACTGAGTGAAATAAAAGGCGTACGTAAATTTTAGTTGTAGCATTTGAAGCTGGAAAAAATGGTTTGTTTATAAAAAGCTATATGTGAACCCAGCCCCAGAGGTGCAGTAGTAACACACCTCTCTCTGCATTGCTGGAAGCCCTATGGAAGATTAGGGTTCAGTACCCAGGTCAGCCTGTACACTCTGGGCACATGCATGCATGACATTGATCCTGGCTGACTAGGAAGGCTAGGGGAAGATCATGGCATGGAACTCTATTGGAGATGTTTGTCTTTCTTTTTGTTTTGTTTTGTTTTGTTTCTCTTTAAGGGAAATAAATAAACTTATTTTTAAGTAGTCACATGTGAATCCAAGAAGTTTAAATATTATTAATAGCAAAAATCTCCACTCTAAAAGAAAAAAAAAGAAAGGATATAAG
>NW_006159758.1:752183-761759 GCF_000334495.1 Tupaia belangeri chinensis
AGAGAAAAGAAATGGGAAAGATTTGAGGCAAACATTTATGATTTTTTTCCCCATTTAGTTGACTTAAAGAGACTTCTTAAACATATGGAGAACATATGGCAGAAAGAGGGTCAATGAGGGAGCTTGTTTAATGGTTCAAAGAGGGAGCTATTGATAGAAATGGAAAACCTAAGGGGAACCAAAGCTGAAGCAGTAAGGATGAAAGTGTTTTGTGAGTAGAATGGGCAAGACGTGTCTACCCATTGGCTATGGGGAGTGTAAAGACAGTAGAGAATGTGGATAGCACAGAGGGTCTCTAAAATGCATAACTGGTTAGCAGTAGGACATTAACTTGAACAAATGTGTGAGGTGAGCCTTTGAGGTGACCAATTTTACACTGACTCTAGCAACATGTCTTACAATGCCACCCCTGGTGGCCAGATATGCCTCTCTCTGACCCTGGGCATAACTGCCACCTCTTATAAACACACACATTCTCACTCTCTCTCTCACACACATCACATACACACACACACACACACACACACTCATGAATACATACCAGAGTAGAGGCTCTTAGAGTAAGGGACAAATGGTAATTAGGTAGAAATCCGTAAGTGCCAGTTATTTTTCTGTATGTTTCATAAAGTGTCTTTTACTGTGGAGTTCATGTTTCTCTGACTACCTTCTTAGGAACCAAAACCGAGTCACTGTGCCTGCTCCCCTCCAGCCCCACCCCCTGTTCTAAGGTTTTGTCAGAAGATCTGCACCGTTATGTAGAAAAGGATTTTACATCAGCCTAAAGAATTTTTATTTTTTTGATGGGGCTCCTGTTTCTCATGTGTTTGTCTCAGATGGAAGACTATGTCTCACTCATTGTTCTAATTATCATAACATGTCCAAAAAAAATCTGCTTATATTAGAAATATTGACTGAATGCCCAGTGTGTGTGAAACACGTGCTGATTTCTGAGGATACAGACATGGGTAAGTTAACTACAGGCTGAAAGGAACTCATGATCTGAAAGAGGACACATGCACACAAACACAAAACTGGAAGTTTAAAAAAAAAAAAAAACAGTACAAGCATGCACAGCATGGGAGACATTAATGATATCTGGAGAACTGTTGAAGAAGATGGGGATGGGTGATGTACTGCCTGGAGTACACCGGCTGTGCCCTGGCCATGATCTGGGACTGGTAGAGGCTGGGAATGGATCAATGTCAAGACCCTATGGGAGGTACTTCCTTTCTCACCCTCTCTCTCTCTCTCACTCTCACTCATGAAAGAAATAAACAAGATAAACTTAAAAAGTATAAATTATTGATATTTAGAGCTATGTTTTACTGTATGTAGAGAGATGAAAGGCCCTTTGACCAAGCAATTTCAAGTTATTAAATTTCTTAAATTTCTTCTGCGGTGATTAGCATCCTGATAAGTTTATAGGTGATGAATAATGTTTTTTTTTTCTATATTTGGGAACAACTATGATGTGATAAGTCACATGCAGACTGCTTTACTGAAGAACAGACTGAGAGCCAGTAAGACTTGGATTCAGTGTTCTTTTTATTTCCCCTTCCAAGTACCTTAGGACAGTTTGTTCTTAAGACTATAATAAGTTAGGGAGATAATACTACTAGGACTTTTTTTTTTTATAGTGGGTAAAATTATTTTTGTAGGGTAGGTTTCTTTAGGGGGTAAAGAAAAAATTCAGGGTTCACATGAAAAGAAGCTAACATCTTTGTTTTCATAATCTTAGTACTGAACATAATTCAACTGGAGGTGATAAGTTTTATTATCTTGCTGTAATTCTTTATTTTTGCTGGCATTTTGCATTTATGTGTTTTTTCTATTTACAGAGAACATACCTGGAAAGCTAAATTTTTCAAAGACTGGCCAATTAACTTGCAGGATGTCAGGATTAGCAGGGATCCTGTGGGTCCCTTAGTTGAAGCACCCATCCTGCCTTAATCCTCTGTTGCAAAACAGTTTAGAATCTGAAAAGATAAACACAGTCTCCTTGTTTGGTGTCTCTGTTTATTCATTATTAGATCTTTTACTTCACTCAGTTGGCACTACTAGTGATTCAAATGCCATATATGTAATTCTCTTAACTCAGTATTTTCATTTTAAACCTCTTACTATATAATGAATGTGGAAATCATTGAGAGTATATAGAAATAAATATTTCTGAGCATAAAATCTTGTTACCATTAATCCCTATTGCATAGATTGTCGAGTAATGGGTAATCTGAATTATCTAGGTGTTAATCTAGGTAACTGAAGGTTACTGCAACTTTTCTTGTGGAGTTCTTTGTGGAGTATTTTTTTTTAAACTTTCCTCCTTTGGTAAATATAAGATATAATTGAATCTTGCTTTGATCAGTGAGACTCCTGCAGGGTCTCATGGCTATCACTGAGAAAATCAATTCTCATTGTATAGTCTAAATATCCAGAAAATAGAAGAGATGACACTAATTTCACACTGGCCAAGTAAATAACCCCAAAAATAGTTTTTGGAATAAATCCATAAAATGCCTTTTATTATTTACAATTTTTAAAAAAGTTAATGCAGCAAAAAAAAAAGAATCCTGATAATTAGTACTAAGTGTTCCACTTAGTACACTCAGTTGATGTTCAAAGTGCTGTCCTGCTTTACTAAGCAAAATGAATTTTTTTTTCTGTGAAAAAAGAAATAGAGTCAATGCATAAATGTCATTATATAACATATATGACAACCCATGTTGAGCAAATATATTTGCTTGTGCCATTGGGATTCCTTTAAATATGTGCCTGTAATACTGTAAAAAATACTTTTATGGTATACTTGAGACTTTTTTCTTTTTTAGAGAGATTTTTACCATAGGGCGCATGCACTCACCACAGAAAAAGATGACAGAAAGCAAAAAATCATCTCCCAAGGGAATGACCAGAGGGCAATCCTTTCTCTTCCATTCTCCTCTCAGGAAATTGGGCATTCACGCACATGCATCCAGCATGAGTGTCAAGCCTCCAGGTCCAGAACTTAGCACAACTCAACCACAGTGAGCCACATGAGATTCTGGTGAAGTAACCATTATACCATCTGCTGGTCCCAAGACTTAACTAAGACAGCTACTCCTCACTGAAATTTTCAGTGCTACTCAAGAAAGATAGGAATTTTTAAAGACATAACCTTAGTTTAAACAACCAATTTTCCATTGTTCTTTCATTTACTTAACAGTAATACAGTCGGGCCAGACTAGTCATAAATGAATCACATATATTTACTCATATTGTTAATTACTTAATAGACACATTAAAATGCCATAGTAAGAGTTTAAGTTTTTATTAGTGTGATTGGAATATAAAAAGTATAAACTTGGGACCAGCAGTTGGTGTAATGGCTATGTCACTGAACTCCCATGTAGTTGACCGCAGTTCGAGTCCCGGACCGGAGGCTTAAACTCATGCTGGGTGTGTGTGTGTGTGTGTGTGTGTGTGTGTGTGTGTGTGCCCAGGATCCCAAGAGGAGAATGGAGGAGAAGGAATTGCAATGTGGCCATCCCCGCTGGGGGGTGATTTCTCACTTTCTGTCTCTCTGTCTCTCTCCATCTCTCTGGCCAGCACACATGTCCTACAACAAAAACCTATCCAAAAAAAAAAAAAGTATAAAACTTAAAAGGCTTGTTTGGCATTGCCTGTCTTTGAAGTTTAAACCATGGTAAGTAAGACCTGTTACATAAGTGTATATAACTGAAGAATCTCCTGAGACCTTAGAATTTAGTCTGGGAACTCAGCTGGTGGTTTTCCTTCATTGGAAGGAGACAGAAATTGGACAGAAGACGAGAGAGTTGCTGCCAGGGACCAGCCTCGGCGTGGGTGGGTTATCTCGACGAAGGCAGCGAAGGTGAACAGAAGACAGAGGCCTTGATGCCTTTTCATGCACGTCCTTTGCCGGACACCCCTCAAAGATCGCTCTCTGAGGGGTGACAACTGCTAGGAATCATCGTGCGTTTTTATTGAAAACATGTTACATGCAAGTAAAGGGAGAAGGGCTAGTGTTTTAATTAACAGCTCAGAAAGTTTTCTAACAATAGAGAACATAGATTCTATTCAGGGTTGGATTAAGGGTGGGTCTAGTGCAATTCAGGGTTTGATTAAGGGCGGGTCTAGTGCAGTTCCGCAATTGTAGGTGGGTCTCCATGGAATGTAGTTTTGGGAAAGCAGTTCCGGTAAGCAGAGGTGATTATTAGCTGATGCAGTGTAGCAGCCATCTTGTGATTACTGGGAATGGTGCTGAGAAAAGAAAATCTCAAGAATAGATATTAGTTCTTATGGATCTTAATAAAGAATGATACTTATACAGTTTTGTAGGGATTAACTGCTGGTTCCCCTTAAATGTATTTTAAAGGGCCTTTCAAAAGTCAAGATTACTTCTGCCTACAAAAAACTTCAGCTCACCCTCTATTGTGACCATAGAGATAAAGCATTGTAATTAATAATAAGTGATCAGAACAAAGGGGAGCGGTCAGGGGACTTCCTAAAAAATTTTATCGTACACTCAAAATGTATAAGAGAGCTATGTAATTCTTTTATAGTAATATATTGGGGAGCCAATGGGGGTCACTTCTCAGTAAGGCTGCCACAGTTTCTAGAGCAAATAGCAAACAGCCTTGCTAACATGCTAATTAACCCAAGCTTTGTTCCAAGGTGGGGGTGGGGGGGGGCACAACAGTGGCCTTGCCAACGTGTTAATCCGACCAAAAGTGGAACTCAAAGGTCAGAGGGGCTCAGACAGATCCTGGGGCCTCGCCGGGTCAGACTCCTCCAAGTTGCAGGACATGTTTTTAATTACTTTGATAGTGCAATTAAAAGATTATGTCATATTCCTGCAGGGACTATTTTCATGGTACACTTAATTTATTTGTTGTTATACTTTATAGATTATTAGCTTTAACATTTTATCACAGAGATTCATTATAAGTTATACATCACATTTTAAAAATGATATAAAATATAATATCTTGATAATTTTTGGCATTTTCAAAACATATGCTTTCCAAGTCTATATATACATGTATATGTTTGTGTGCATACATTATTTCTTTATAAATGGTTTAAAGCTTCAATTGTATGCTCTGTAGTCCCATCCAATGTGTTTTTCATATTATAAAACAGTTAATCTGCTCAGCACAGCCAGGGCAATGATATAAAATATAATATCTTGATAATTTTTGGCATTTTCAAAACATATGCTTTCCAAGTCTATATATACATGTATATGTTTGTGTGCATACATTATTTCTTTATAAATGGTTTAAAGCTTCAATTGTATGCTCTGTAGTCCCATCCAATGTGTTTTTCATATTATAAAACAGTTAATCTGCTCAGCACAGCCAGGGCAGCTCTAGTGGGAAGGCTCTGTTTTCATGTCTCAGGTCTACCTGAACTCATCGGCCATGCTCACAATGCTGGCTGACTGCAGCTTGCAAGATGATTGTGCCATGGAGGTCCTGTCAAGGTTGCTTCTCTCTCTCTTTCTCTCTCTCTATCATTCTCTCTGTCTATCTCACTCTATTTTATGTCTGTGCCTGTACCCTCTTGCATAAAACAAAGAACCTAAAAGGAATATTATTGCTAGTATCTGCATGAATGAATTCATCACTGCATTTAAGTAATCCTATGTTATCCTGAAAATGAGATAATTAGCTGATTCCTTTTATGTGATGCTAATATTCAATCAGCAGTCTATTACCTTTGACCACCTTTGAGGTACCTGTCTATAGCAGGATAGTTGGTAGAAAAGACATAAATTTCTGAGTATATCCTTTAACCTCCAAGAGCAATAGTGTCCATAAGCTAAAATATCAATGAGAGTGCAATGCACAGGGGTCTGCACGTCAACCCCATTATTAATTCTTTATTTTGCTTTTATTTTAGAAATCATATCTATCTTAATTTCATTCAGCTTTATGATGTTGGAGACCACAGAGATGGATGGGAAGGCTCTGTTTTCATGTCTCAGGTCTACCTGAACTCATCGGCCATGCTCACAATGCTGGCTGACTGCAGCTTGCAAGATGATTGTGCCATGGAGGTCCTGTCAAGGTTGCTTCTCTCTCTCTTTCTCTCTCTCTATCATTCTCTCTGTCTATCTCACTCTATTTTATGTCTGTGCCTGTACCCTCTTGCATAAAACAAAGAACCTAAAAGGAATATTATTGCTAGTATCTGCATGAATGAATTCATCACTGCATTTAAGTAATCCTATGTTATCCTGAAAATGAGATAATTAGCTGATTCCTTTTATGTGATGCTAATATTCAATCAGCAGTCTATTACCTTTGACCACCTTTGAGGTACCTGTCTATAGCAGGATAGTTGGTAGAAAAGACATAAATTTCTGAGTATATCCTTTAACCTCCAAGAGCAATAGTGTCCATAAGCTAAAATATCAATGAGAGTGCAATGCACAGGGGTCTGCACGTCAACCCCATTATTAATTCTTTATTTTGCTTTTATTTTAGAAATCATATCTATCTTAATTTCATTCAAACTATTTGCATGCTTCCTCCATTAATTTTTTTTGATGTCAGATACTTCGCCTTACTCAACCTTAAAACTTCCAAAGTCTCTTATACAGGATCTTAGTCATGATGTAAGCCAGAAATGTTTGCACAAATGACCAAACAACCATAGGCTTACCCATCAGTCAGAGTTCACCAAAAACAGCAGTGATAAAACTCTTTATCTGCATAAGAATAAGCACACAAGTCCTTTTTCACTGCTACCAGGAGAGTGCCGCTAAGGTTTGAAACCATTGTCTGTATTTGTTTTCTGTTTAGTTTTAACTTAATTATGATTTTTAGACTTTTGTGTTATTTGTCTTTTCCCACATAGTCAATTCTACAGAGCAACCAGTGGAAGATAACATCATTATTTGGAAGCATCTTGACCTGGGCCATTTATTGCCCAGAAATATATGTGTTGCAAAAGATGTATTAGATGTATTTTATATTTATGTAATTAGTTAAGCTTTCTGCCATTTAGAGATGAGCTCAGAAACATATTAATAAACTTTCATAGTAAATATTTAATGACCACTTCCTATGAGCAGGGCGCTAAACTAGAGGCTTTGTGGACAAAAGTATAAGTAAGAGCCAGTTTTCTCCTTTGAAGAACACAATATCTACTAAGTGAGAAATAACTCATGCACTTTGAATTCTTTTATGGAGTAGAAATTAATGAATCATGCTGTATGTGTAAATGAAATGCTATGGTTGCTTAGACGAGGTAAAATGTACTTGCTTGGATTGGAATGGGAGCAGGGAATGAGTGGGATTGTCTAGAACGCTCTCCAGAAAAAAAAGCCACTACAATGAGCCCGGTCACAACCAAGATTAAATTGTGCACACTTGGGTTCTAAGAGCAATCCTTTCCTTGTGTATCATGCCACTTACTTGACCTTTTTTGCTCATGCATATATATTTTTCTGAATCTATCTATCTATTTACTTTTAGTGGACGCTATAACCAAATAGATGAATTTAGATCATAGGACTGGTGTAGTAAAGAATTAGTAGTCAATCCTTGTCAAGAGGCAGTGCCCAGCCCCATCATTCACCCACACTGACACAAACAGAATGAATGGCTGTATTTCTTTCTGGTAGTTGAGTTATGATGTAGTCTGTTTTTCATGAGAAAAAGCTCATGTAGTGGCTTGGATTGAAATCTGACAAGTCTTTTCCTCAGTTCACCTCTTCTGCTTTAGAGTTAGAGTTGATTCCTTCAGGACTCCAACACTGCATTGCCAATCAGTCTTAGCTCTTATTATTCTCTAGCCTGTGGAGATATTGTATTGGAAAATGGGTAGAGGTTGTATCAGAGAAGGCAAAGTCCTGGTGGGTGCTTTTATTGTGAATGTGTGCCATTAGTGAATATCATGCTTTCATTATAAAAAGGTATTGAAGGCACTATGTGTTTACCCATGATACAATGCATAGCATTCTCAAAATAACCAGTTTTCATAGTCTCCTGACATCTGAGACTTGAGACCCCTAGCCTTATGATACAGAGTAGTACCATGCAATATGCCTGAACAGGAAGAACTGGTGCTCCAGCTACCAGCCAACATCCTGGAAAAGGTAGTTATATGGCAAGTCACTTCATTTATGGTGACACTTTTCATCTATCTTCATAGGATGGATGGATGTTAGTTTCTTGACAGTACAGAGGTATATTGAAAAATGTCAAATAAATAAAAAAGCCCCATTATACCACCACAACATGGTCATTTGGATATTTTATGAATTGCATGCATCATAGGTGCCATTTCTAACAACTGTCTTATAAAATACAAAATTTCCAGACTGTTGTTTATGTAGTTTTCTCTATTCTAAACAGCAGCTGAGTTAATTGATCACTATGGAAATTAGCATGGCTAAAGCCCATCTGTCTATAGAATTTAATTGTATTCCAACCATGAAAATGAGAAACAAAGCCTGATAAACAAAAGGATCATGTTTTCAAATAACACATGGGAGATAAATTAAATCAGCTCACCTATTTTTCTCAGAAAAATTAAATTTAGCTGTTGAGATACAAGGAGAATGCTTTGTTAGACTGCCTAAATGACATCCGGTCCTTAGCATTTTCCTTTTTGTTGTTAGAATGGTTTGGGAACATAAGCATCTCTGCAGGCTGTCTCTCTGTTTGGAAAGACTTGGGAACTTCGATGCCCATTCTCTGTTCCATTATCATTTCCAGTCTAATATGGATATTCTGTTTCACCCCCCTCATAAAATGTGTGTAACTGCTGATACACTCTTGTTTACTCGAGTAGTAAAACATTTTAGTGCTGCTTATTGAAAGAACAGAAGTCTCTCTTTAGAGGCCTCCAGAGGACAAGAATTAATCAGAGTAAACACACATTCTGACTTTCAAAATCAGGGACCAAATTTATGATGTGAAAGAGGAAAAAAGATGGTATTTAATTTTTTTTTCTTTACACACTATAAATTAAACAGAACTGAAACGTTTCAGGCAGCCCTAACAAAACTGTTCCTGTCTTTTTATTTTTTTTCTGCATTTACATTTCTTTTAACTTCAAAATAACTTAAAACACTATTAATTTTGAACAAAGACTTGGTTTTATTTCATGTTTTTACTGCTGTGTTTTCATTTAGAATGTAGAGTTGTGGTGGACCTTTCATGGCTGTGGCTAAAATACACTGGATCCATTGTTCTGAGGAGAACTTGTAAATTACCACTTAGGCAACGTGAAATACACAGGCATAAGATTGACATCAAAAAGTAAAGCTCCACTGTAGTCGAGGTTTCTGATATTAAAAATGGGTTCTGAGACTATCTTATTAAAAAGTATTTAACTTTATTATTATCATTATTATTATTATTATTCAACTTGCTATAGGGCACTTGTGGTCACCAGAGAGAGAGAGAAAACAAGCCACCAGGTCCAGGATTCGACTCATGGTTGGCCATGTGGGAGTCCAGAGCTTCAACCACCATGCCATCTGCTAGCCCCCTGAAAGTATTTCTTTATAGAATGTTTAAAGGTAACAGGATCAACTTTTGAATTTGCAGCAAGTCCTCCTGA
>NW_006159758.1:761780-781119 GCF_000334495.1 Tupaia belangeri chinensis
TAAGGAATGTAATTTGTGTCTGTAGCAAATTTATCCAGCAATTACCCTCAGGTCTCTACCATCTCTGTTGTAGTGTTCATAAGATCATTCCTTTGTAATATTGAATTTTTCATCTAAAATACTAGAATCATCCTAGATATAAGATTCCTCCATTATAAAAGAAGTATTCATGCTATATTTTTAATATAATAGACTCTAAGCTAATCATGTTTTAGAAGGCTGAGAGATCTGTTCTTTAAAAATATCTCAATCTTCCCTTGTGATCAGAAATTAAAAAGTCAATAAAATACAGACATCTTAAAAAACTAATATCAAAAATATAACCAAGATATATTATTCTATCCTGCTATAAAATGCCAGTAATCTATACCCACAGTTCTGGAGAAACAGGAATAATACACACACAGACACACCACTCACTAAGGTATACAGGTCAATAACATAGAAAGCCTATAGTGGGTTTGAAGTCAGAAAAGTAGAATTTAGTTTCTCTGAATTCATCTCATTTTATGAATGCCCTTGGACAAAGCATTCATTTCCCTGAGCCTTGTTATCCTCTTATATAAAATGGTGATGATGACAATAATCTCTTTTCTATAGGATTTCTATAGGATTCTGGTGTGGACTTAATGGATAATTTGAATTTGTCTTGTAAACAGACAATCACTCTACCAAAGTAAGTTAATTTTTCCCCATCTGAGTAACAATAATAATAATCTGGAAAAGTAAGAGAAGAGGATAACATTTATAAATCCTAAGGGAAATATATTGATTAATTTTAACCCCTATTGACTTGGACCCAGTACTGTTCTGCTTTAGGAACTGCCACTACTCCCGTTGAATCATGTATTCTGGGATGCCCAGGATAGTTTGTAGCAAGACTTGATCGCCAAATCTGTTACAAAACAAAAAAGTATATTAAGAAGTTGAATAGATAAATCTCTTACTAGTACATTGATTTAACAAGTTACTGAATGCCATTTTTAAGTTTATTTACTGAAAGAGAGAAAGTCACCCTTGACAGTCCTTTCCTCAGTCCGATAGCCAGGCAGAATCATGAGTGCACCTGGCATGATCAGGTAAATCCAAGATATAAACCTGGAGCTTTCTAACATGGCCTCTAACATCACACAGCAATAGCCTGACTGCCTGTGCCACCAAGACTGGGCCTGAATGCTGTTTTTAACCCTAGCAGTCTACAAGGCTCTTAAAGTTTAAAGGTTGCTGCTAGCTATTTATGATTCGATACTATTATTATTATTATACTATTATTATTATTATTATTATTGTTATAATTACTTAGAAACTTTTGCTATAGGGTGCATATGCTTGCTAAAGAGACAGAGTGAGAAATAGCCCCCCACCCACCCCAGGGAGGATGACCACACCACAATACCTCCTCCATTCTTCTCTTGGGATTTTGGACAAGTACACGTGTCTGGCAGGAGTTTCAAGCTGCTGAGTCTGGGCATTGAACCACAGTCAACCATATGGGAGTCTAGCACCTTAACCACATGGCATCCCTGCTAGTTATTAAATATTGTTTTTAACCATGGGAGCCTGCAAGGTTAAAAAAAGTAGACAGGACCAGCCAATATAGTTCATCGCTGAGTGTATAGAGAGCTGGATCCCACAATGGTTTGAATCCTGACTGTGACAGCTTAAAAAACTCTCTGAGTGCATGGGAGCATGTGCTCCAAATTGTGATGGAATAGAGAAATGGAGTAAAAAATATAGTGGTATAGTCACTCCTCACTAGGGGGTACTTTCTCTCTCTCCCTCTTCCCTCCCTCTCCCTTTTTTCTCATTCTCTCTCTATTAAGCACAAATACCCTGTGGCAATTAAAAATAAAAGAAAGCAGTAGGATCTCTGTTCATAATGTGATTACAGAATTACTGAGCAGACAAAACACAATGAAAAGAGGCACCACCAGATGGTGTAATGGTTATGTCACTGAACTCCCATATAGCTGACTGCAGTTTGAGTCCTGGACCCAGCAGCTTGAAACTCATGCCAGGCGCGTGTGTGTGCGTGCCCAAGATCCCGAGAGGAGAATGGAGGAGAAGGGATTGCGGCGTGACCACCTCCCCTGGGGGGTGATTTCTCACTTTCTGTCTCTATGTCTCTCTCTGTCTGTCTGGCGAGTGCATGTGCCCTATAGCAAAAACCTCTCCAAAAAAAAGAAAAAAAAAGAATTAAGAAAGCTCTTGCCCATAGATTATGACTTGGGAATACTGCTGTGGACAGTTATTTATGAGAATGATGATTGAATCTCATTTCATAGAGCACTTCTTTCAAAGACTATTTTTTTTCTTTTTTTTTTTTTTGTTTAATTTTTTGCTAACGGGCATTTGCGCTGGTCAGAAAGAGACAAGGAGGAAGAGAAAGTGAGAAATTATCCCACAGGAGCAATGGCCATGCCACAGTCCCCTCCCCACAACTCTCCTGTCAGGATTTGGGCATATTGCCAGTGCATTTCTCAAGCTACCAGGTCTGGGACTCAAACTGTGCAGTCAGCCATATGGGATCTAGCTGCCTTAACCTCCATGCCACCAGCTGACCCTAGGGAGTTTGGAAGTTCTGGTGCTTTCGTGACCCCAAGGGTAACTCTCAGGTCTTGTCCTTGTCTCAGGCTATGCACGTCCTCACTTGTGCTTCCTGGGATGACCTCCCAAATTAGACTGCCTCCATTCATATCCTGTCTCAGTATCAACTTCCAAGAAGCAAATCATGATGGATCTAGCAGGAGATATGTGTTTTGGTGGGGGAGGGTGGTTACCTAGGTTATCCATTGTGTTGTGTTTGTTTTCAATTTCTTGTAGAGTCTCAAACCTGGTCAAAATCTTGGTGCCTGGGTCAGGGTTCCACATGTGAGTGTACCTTTTCTTAGTTCAGCATATTCTTTATCAGTGTTCTCAACTGTTGCTTTAAATTGGCTGATTCAGATTCAGAAATGCCCTACCAGCAGACCTCAAGAGTTTTATATATTCAGGGACCAGCAGTTAGTGTAATGGCTATGTCGTTGGACTCCCATGTAGCCGACCGTGGTTCAAGTCCCAGACCTGGTGGCTTAAACTCACGCCGGGCATGTGTGTGTGTGTGTGTGTGTGTGTGTGTGTGTGTGTGTGTGTGTGCCCAAGATCCCGAGTGGAGAATGAAGGAGAAGGGATTGCGGAGTGGACATCCCCCAGGTTGGGGGAGGGGTTATTTCTCGCTTTCTGTCTCTCTCTTTATGACAAGCGCATGTGCCCTATAGCTAAAACCTCACCAAAAAAAAAAAAAAAGATTTAGGGCACACATGCACACATGCCACATGTGAGTTTTAAAACCACAGTCAACTACATGGGAGTTCAGTGACATAATCATTACACCATCCGCTAGTCCTTAGTATAAATGTCTTTATTTTAAAGGATCTCAATGTTGATGACCCGTTGACTCCTGAGAAAATTACCTGGTATTGATTTGGAGGCTTAGTTTAAAATATCAGTTACTTATGATAGAGTAATTGTTCAGTTAAAATGAGCAATATAACTTGATAGTCAGTTAAATTGAGCAACATAACTTGAATATGTAAAAGCATGTTCTGTATTCTACTCACAACTTCTTGGTGATCAGTTCCTCAGTACAGATTACATAGATCTGACACCTACCTGTGCAAATAGGTGAATGTGTATGCATATTTTTGACAGAGCCCTATTTGTCTATCTCATTGTTTTGACATATTAGCAAGCATTCTTCTCACCTGCTTGCATGCAGTTCAGTCAATTTACTGGGATTCTTTCAAGAAAATTCATATACTCTGATCATTTGTTTTACATATGAAAAGCAACATGGTAACTAAATGAAAATGTTTTACTTTTCTTTGTATTGTATTATGTTAAAATGTTTTTTGTTTTTTTTTTGGCTGTAGGGCATGTATGCTTGCTGGAGAGAGACAGAAAGAGAGAGAAAAAGTGAGAAATCACCCTCCAGGAGGGATGGCAATGCCACAATCCCTTCTCCTCCATTCTCTTCTCAGGATTTTGGGCATGTACACACACAGTATATTTTCAAGCTGTCAGGTACAAGGCTAGAAAAATAATGTTTAAATATATTCTTAAAACATATACTTGGAGATAATAATCCTTTTGATTTACCTATGTTATCATCCTCTCAGTCTAAGATTAAAACCTCACTATTTCTTTTTAAAATTTCTTTCTTTCTTTTATGAGAAAAGGAGATAGAGAGACAGTACTTCCAAGAGGGTCCTGACACTATGATCCACTAATGGCTTCAGCCAGCCACAGATGATGGGCACACACATGCACGGTGTATTCAGGGAGGTCTCCAGACACAAACCCAGAACCTTCTCAAAATGGTCAGACTCGTAGAGCATGGTGTTTTACCATTGCATCATTAGGCCCACAAATAGTTTATTTCATTTATTCTTTAGGGTCCCAAAGGAAAGCAACTTAGTTAATGGTACATGTGTGATATGCATGTTTAACTTTGTAAGAGTTTATCAAAAGCAAAAATGTTGAAGAAATGTTTGAGATTGATTAGTACTAGTCATTGTGGCCTGTTTGTGTACTGATTGTTCTTAAATTAACAATGTTTATACATTAAAATATGGTTATTGGAAAAAAAATACATATGGCTATCAGTAGAAACACATGTGGTGATCATTTCACTGTGAATCTGACTTGTAGACATAACAGGGAAGCAGTTCCTAAGAGAAGTTCTGCAATAAATGCATAAGTTGTAATGGACTTTTTACCAACCTTAAAATTCTTTTTGTGAGTTGGTGGCTATAATTAATTATTGAAAGAAAACTGTTGAGTATCTGTGTTGCAAAGCTCCAGATCATGTTGATGACATCTTTGTTCTAAGGCTATGTAATATGTTTCACCAAAAAAAGGTAATATGACATTTTACAGTGATTGTCTTTACATGACATTAAACCTGGACGTAGGAGGAATTGTGCAATTTACTAGGGATTGATCAGTAGCGTTTTTATGTATTAAAGCCAGAGCTGTTGATTAAGAGTAGTCAATACCATCTTTTTTTCTTCTTCCTTATACTCAAAATCAACACTTCTTAAATGGTGCCCAGCAGGAAGGAGAATTTCTAGAATGATTATGTAAGTCTGACATGGGTGAATTGAGTGAGGTGGAAGAAACTTTGTCTTAATTGCAAAAAGATCATTGAAGCCTTTTAGATCAAGAGCTCCTTGAAAAGATAGGACAGCTGACATTCTATTTGAAATGCATTGGAGCAAAGAAGTTTGCAGTTCAGAGAGATGTAAATAAAACACTGCTCAGAAGGCATTTTTTTGTTGCTTATCTTGCAGCTGTTATTTACTAGGGATTCTGGTTATTTAATTATACCTTTTTCCAGAAGATACTCAAGGTCATAGTTGCAGCATATTTTTAATTGTACACAACGCTATAAAAAATGGAACATTTCACCCTGGGGAGCCCCCCAAAATGACTGTAACCACTTTATTAAGTGAGCTACCGCAGAGTTGACTATGGTTGCTAAATCAAAGGTTTGTGTATATGTCTTGTTCCTTTGGGCAATAGTTGTCCATAGTTTTCATTTTTTACTATCTCAGAGTACAAACCAATAAACCTCTCAGAAAACAAAAAAACTCTCATAATTTTTACTTTTTATATAGTTACTACCCATATAGTATCAGGAAATTATAACAGCAACAAAAATGGCTTGTGAATTGTGTGTGTGTATGTGTGTGTGTGTGAGTATACCTAAATTTAACTGTTTGTTAGAGTTCATACACACACGCACACACATACACCTATACACACACATATATATATATAAATGTATATACACACACTAAATTTTGGATTTACATAGTAAAAACAGAAGCTAAAATAAAATGTTGTGTCACTTTGTTTTTGAAAGTTTTAAGGTCAAATTTTTCCTTTCTCATAGTGTTGGTGGAACCAAGTGTTTTGGAAGTTGACCTTAGGAAATTGAAGGGTGAAAATTCATTCTTCATTAGTACTGCAGAAAGTATATGTTATTATAATGTCACACTTCTAAACAATAATTGTGAAAGCATTATTCTGTAAGTGGTCCTCCTTGCACAATCCACTCACGGAGGCTAGATAAATTAATGCAATTTTCTCCTTAAAGCTATTGAGCCTAACTATTAATCTTGAATAAGATTCTGATGGGATCCATTAAGTTAGAACTTGAACGGAAAACACAAAGAATAGTAAGAGATCAGTTGAGTCCACAGTGAAAATACAAACTCTGTATTAGTATAACTGGTTTAAGAAAGCAAGCCAAAGAGTGTAACAATATATTTTAGCCTGTGTGCATTATGTTATTAGCTTAAAATCCCTGTTCTTTGGTAAATGACTAAAGTCTCTATTGTATACCAGTCTGAAACATTTGTATTCCATTGACAAAGTGCCAATCTTTCTGTATTACATCATGTTTTCATTCCTTGCTACTCTAACAGGAAAGAAAATAAGGGAGGGTGGTTATTTCCTTGTGTCAGGCCTTTACAGGGGAATCTCAGTACTTGTACGTTCAAGAGTTTTATCACTTTCCTAAGAACATTAATACTTCTTTTCAGTAAGCTGGTAGCCAAGGTGTGGGTATTTCCCCACCACAATATCCATGTCTGCAGCCTACCTCCACCTTGAATGGGAAGGTACCATTTTCATCTGCATCAGTTAGATATTAATAATAAGCTGTATAACAACCATCCCCAAACTCAGTACCTTAAAATAGAAATCATTTAGTCTCTCTCTTATGTCTAGTTTCAAGTGAGATTTAACAGACCTAGATGAGTATTGGATGAATTCAGGTTGAATCTAGATCTACTTCCAGTGTCTCCTTTGTTGACCTAACTGGCTTTCCAGTGCATGTGCTTATTTTCCAGTGCATGTGCTCTTTTTCACTGAAGACTCCTAAGGCTTGGGCTCAGAATTGGTACGCTAACTTTTCTACCTGCATTCTGTTGTCACAAGTCACATTCCCAGCCCCAACATCAGTAAAAACAGGAAAATAAAAAAATTGAGACTAGAGAGAGTACTACAAAGGAACATGACAAACAATGTGGAAATTGTGGAAAGATAAATAGAACAGTCAAGTAATCCACCATAGTATACACTTACAAATTGATTCCAGTGCCCTTTTCTCTTTTTCTCTAGCAATGCATTGCAATGCAGTGCTAGACTAATTCTGTAGTAAGACTAGTGATTCAGCTGATCAGACTGAAAATAATTCATTTCTAGCTTTGTATAGACCAGCACAGTTCAAATGGGATCCACGAAGTGACTGCCCAGTGCATGAACTTTTTGTTCACATCAAAGATAAGGAACATGTGAGACCAGCAGATGGCATAATGGTTATGTCACTGGACTCCCACGAAGTTGGCAGCAAGTTGAGTCCCAGACTCAACAGCTTAAAACTCATGCCAGGCACATGTGCATGTTTGCCCAAAATCTTGAGAGGAGAATGAAGGAGAAGGGATTACAGGGTGACTATACCCCCAGGGGGTGATTTCTTGCTTTCTGTCTCTCTATCTATGCCTCTTTGGCAGTTGCACATGCCCTATAGTAAAAAAGTCTCTCAAAAAGAAAAAAGGATAAGGACTTGTACCACATGTAAATTAACTGTGGTCCTAAAAACCCATTATTTTTTTTGTTTTTGTTTTTGTTTTTGTTTTTGTTTTGCTAAAATTGTTATTTGTAATAAGAAGTTGTCAATGTTGGAAGCAGAACACCTTGATTTTTAAACCTGACTCAGGGTGCTTTTCACACCATCGACAGGCATTTTGAGTAGCATTTCCCTAGAACTTGTCTAGAAAAATGTATCTTATAATTCATTATTTCAGTTGTTTTGCTGACCATAGGTTATAAAAATCCCCAAAGCAAAAGTGAAAACATAATAAATTCAATACCTTTTTACTGACATTAATATTACTGTCATTTTAAAATCATTCTATTAATAGTACAGGTTCATTAAGGGAATGCTTATCAGGATAGATGTGAAACGTGGCAAATATATGAATATATAAGAAAAATAAAATACAAAATATGATA
The DNA here is from genome assembly GCF_000334495.1 of Tupaia belangeri chinensis. Classification (NCBI taxonomy): domain Eukaryota; kingdom Metazoa; phylum Chordata; class Mammalia; order Scandentia; family Tupaiidae; genus Tupaia; species Tupaia belangeri. The sequence continues at coordinate 769,842 of NW_006159758.1, forward strand.
ATTTCTTAGGTCCATTACTCTGGAAATATAGGCATTTCTTTAGAGCTAAATATAAAATATGTTTTTAAAAAAATTATTTACTTAATGTCACTTTTTATTATTATTTTTTCATTTTACCAGACAGACAGACAGAGAAAGGGAAAGCAAGAACCCAAGTCACCAGATTTGGGACTTGAACCGCACTCGCCCATGTGGGAATCCAGTGTCTTTAACCACCACACCACCTGCTGGCCCCCCAAAATATGTTTTCCATTGCTTCTTTCACGATATTCTAGAAATACTTGTTATGTTCCTTGATGTGTACAAAGTACTATTTAAAATACAGCTCTGATATAATAAAATAATCATTGTTATTATTAATGTTTATATCCTTTATCATACATAGTATCTCATTCTTGTTAGAATAGAACATTTTTCCATGTTTTATTTTCATTTCGAAGCTATCAATAAATCATTTCTAATATCTTTGAGAGAGATTAAAATGGATAAAGTCAGGTCATACTTTATGGAGGTTATATTTTCAGGATATTATGTTGACAGTCACAGTCATCTCAAACTTATTAGAAAAAAATTAATGAAGTAGCTCTAGGGCCTAAATTTCTAAAAATAGTATAAAGGAAAGCCAAGTTTAAAATATTAATTACATGTCTCCATTTCAACTTTTATATGTTACTTCTATTATAGTTTCTGAAGCAATAAATTGGTCTAAGAAACTCTCTCTCCTCTGAACTCCTAAAATGTTTGATGGCTAGAAATTCATTTGGTTTTTATTTATTCCTTTGTGTTATTTTTATGTGTATCTGTTTATCTTGTTTATTCTCTCTTTTGAGACACAGCTATATGCAACACCTTTTTTTTTTTTTTTTTTTGGAGAGATTTTCACTGTAGGGCGCGTGTGCTCGCCAGACAGACAGAGAGAGACATAGAGACAGAAAGCGAGAAATCACCCCCCAGGCGGGATGGTCACGCCGCAATCCCTTCTCCATTCTCCTCTCGGGATCTTGGGCACACACGCACACGCACCCGGCGTGAGTTTTAAGCCACCGGGTCCAGGACACGAACCGCGGTCGACTACGTGGGAATCCAGCGACATAGCCATTATGCTAGCTGCTGGTTCCCTATGCAACACCTTTTTCACCAGTAATGACATAAGTCAAATTTTATCGTAGACTTGGTTTTAGGTCTACAAGCATTCCTGTGGAGCAGTGTGTGACCACAAGCCAAAAAGCTAACCTCCTCCTTTATATGAGTCCCTCTACAGCCTTCTACACTAGGGATGACACATATAACATATATGCAGCCATTTTGCTCCCTAGTATGCTCAGAACACATATTAATAATTCTATGTGAGACCCAGCTGAGGTATCACATGCTGATAAGATGCTGTACTCTGCAGGCTGGGACCACATCAGCAGCCTGTGTTCAACTCCTGAGTCAACCTAAAGGCATGTGTCTGTAATCCCAGCAGCTCAGGAGGCTGAGGAAGGAGATTGTGATCTCAAGGCTGTCCTAGGCAACATAGCAAGACCCTGTCTAACTAAGAGCTGGATGTAGTGACACCTACCTATAGTCTCACCTGGGGGGCTGAAGCAAGAGGCTGTGACAGAAAGACCCTATCTAAATAAAAATAATAATAATAAGGGGCCAGCATGTGGCATGGTGGTCAAGGGCACTGGACTCTCACATGGCCGATGATGATTCAAGTCTTGGGCCTGGTGGCTTTTCTCACTTTCCTCTCTCTCGCTCTCTCGCTCTGTCCCTCTCTGGTCAAATTAAATAAATAAATAAAGTTAAATAAAATAACTAAAAAAATAATAATAATGCTAAGGGCCACTTTGGTGGTATAGCAATAATGTACCACTCAGTGATGCTGGGTCCCCATGGAAGATTGTGGATTAGGTTCCCCAGTCGACTCATACATGCTGAGAGCGTGTGCCTGGCTGACTGGAAGGTTGACATAGTAGGGTCATGACATGAGATCTGGTGAGGGTATTGATCTCTTTTCATTTCTATCTCTCTCTCTTATAAAATAAACTAATATGCTTAAATAATAGGAATAATAATACTAATATCTTTCTGATTATGATCATTATTATACATGATATTCTTTCTCCCAGAGCATCTTAAAGCCTTTTAAACACATTGTTTCGGGAAAGGTCCCCATAATTTGGGGGAGTTGCCCTTCAGAATGAGATACATTTAATTTTTGCTATGGTTTGAATATCCCCTCCAAAACTCATGTTGAAACTTAATTGCCATTATAATGGTATTAGGAGGTGAAACCCTTATGCATGCAGACTCTGTTCTCATGAATGGATTAATGTTGTTATTGTAGGAGTGAATTTGTTATCACAAGACTGAGTTTGTTATAAAAGTGAGTTCAATCCAGTTTCCTCTCTGTCTCTTGTGCTTGCTTCCACCTTCTGCCCTTCTGCCATGGAATGACCCTCACCAAATGCCACCTCCATGCTCATAGAATTGTGGCCTCCAGAACTGTGCACCAAATAAACACTTTGTAAATTACCCAGTCCATGGTATTCTGTTAGAGCAACAGAAACTGAACCCGCTCTATCTAGGATTTACATCTTTTGTGTTCCTGCCTCTATAATATCTACCATTGTATCTTGTACAAAATAATAAATTTTAAATAAATACATTAATAATTTATGGTTAGATGGGTGAAAGTCATAATGTGGATGTGGTAGGATTTGGCAAACGATAAAGAACAGGGTTTTTTATTTAAATCTTCATTGCATAATTTATTTCTCATATACTACTGACTCATCTGTGCCAGACACTGTGGAACATTTGACACTCATGAATGAATTTACTTAGTGAGCATTTATTGAGCATTTCTTTATGGCAACTCTATGCTAGGTGCTATACAATATTGAACAAAATAAGCATGATTCTCTTCTTCATGGAGTTGAGAGTCTGCTACGTGAAACAGTGAAATCCATGTGTTATTAAGGAAAACAGCAGGCTACAGTGAGGAAGAAAAATGATACACACAAAGAGAAAGTAGGAGTTTGCCCAGGGAGAATTTGGAAGATGAGCATTTTTATAAGAGGCCACATGAGGAAGTTTTTTTGTTTGTTTTTGTATTTTTAAGAGAGATTTTTGCCAAGGGCACTTGCCAGAGAAAGAAATGGAAAGTGAGAAATAATCCCCCAAGGGAGATGGCCAAGTTGCAACCCTTTCTCCTCCTATCTCCTCTTGGGATTTTGGGCATGCACGCATACGTTCCCAGCATGAGTTTCAAGCCACTAGGTCCAGGACTTGAACCACAGTTGACTACATGGGAGTCCAGTGATGTAACCATTACGCCATCTGCTGACCCCACATGAGGAGGTTTTGAAGCAGAAAAGAGGCTGAAGGACACAGAAGGTCATTGTAGCTGGGTAAAGATAAAGGGAAAGAATCAGAGCCCTGTGTCTCACAGAATTAAAAAGTCCAGTGGAGGAAAGAGAAACACATTGGCAAAAACTCATGTGCTCCATAATGTTTCCATCAGCCATCGAACATGAATGTGACAGTGGTCCCATCAGGTTATAATAGGCTCTCCTGTATAGCCCAGGTGTGTAGAAGGCTACACTATCTAGGTTTGTGTAAGCATACTCTGTGATGTTCACACAATGATGACATCACCTAGTGATGCATTTTTCAGAATGTATCCCCATCATTAAACAGTACATGACTGGGGGCTAGCAGGTGATGTAGTGGTTAAGGTGGTGGACTCCCATATGGCCGGCTGCAGTTCAAGCCTCAGATCTGGCAGCTTGGTTTTTCATTTTCCTTCTCTCTCTTTCTCTCTCCTTGTCTCTCTTCTATCAAGTAAAGAACAGATAAAACTTAATTTTTTAATTAAATATTTTTTAAATGGTACATGACTGTACAGTATATTAAATGACAAAAAAGAATCAAAGCAGGCTGCCAAGGAGGGGCAGGGTTGTAAGTGTTTAAAAGATAAAGAATTATTAGGAAACCCACACTCCAGGCATAAAAAGAAGGTGGAAGGGGACCAGCAGATGGAATAATTTGCCTTGTTACATCGTTGAACTTTCACATGACCAACCATGATTCAAGCCCTGGACCCGGCAGCTTGAAACATGCTGGGTGTGGGTGCATGCGTGTCCAAAATCCCAAGAGAAAAATGGAGGAGAAGAGATTGTAGCATGGCCATCCCCTCAGGGCTGATATTTCTCACTTTCTGCCTCTCTGTCTCTGTCTCTCTGGTGAGCACACGCACCCTATAGCATACAAAATTCTTTATAAAAAAATAAAAAGGAGGCAGAAAAGGACATAACCTAGCAGTCAGACTGTGTAAGGGCCAGGAGCACAGTGGTATAGTAGGAACACTCTTGGTTGGAGTCACCACTGAGGAATGGAAGCCCTTGAGATTCCTCCTGGAGTTCCATTTACAGAGAAGGGGATAGCACATGAACTTTTTAAAAAAGTCTTAGTTTACAGAAGCACTCTAAGAGGATCACATGTCGTGGGTTTGACTGCAGAGTTTGTGAGTCCTTGCTTCAAAACTGCAAATAGAAGTCGGAGCTTCGCAACTCAATTCACTGATGGCCTGATTAGGCTCAAAGGCTCCAGTACACAGTTTCCTCATATAAATGCACAGAAATAAGTATCTTGCCTTGAGAATATTCTGAGTTTCAGTTGTTCAATAACACTTATTTACCACCTCCTTATTTCTAATTAGATCCTGATACAAATGTGAGTGAGACAGTCTTTATTTTCTGAAAACTTTTAGTCTGGGAAATAAGAGAGGAGGAAGAAAAGGATGAGTGTTTCAGGCACAGTTCATAAAATAGCACATGCTAACTTTTCAGGCTTAGTGCTTAATTGAAGGAATGTCCTTTCCCTTCCTTCATCCCCATTTACCATATCACAAGGTACCCTATTACCTTTTTTCAATTTATTTTTTATTTTTTAGGGTTTTTTTCCATAGGGCATGTTCACGCACCAGAAAGAGACAAACAGGGAAAGTGAGAAATCATTCCCTGCATGTGGGATGGCCGTGCCACAATCCCTTCTCTCCATTCTCATCTAGGGAACCTGGGCATGTGTGCACACTGCTAGGTCTGAGACTCAAACCATGGCTGATCATTTGGGAATCCAGTGCCTTAACCACCATGCCTCCTGCTGGCCCCCACTATTATATTTTTAATCTGAGAATTCCCCTGTCCGCTCACCAGTGAGCTCAACATAGTTACTGTACTAAATTATCGTTTCTTTCTAGAGGAACAAAGGGCAGTGATGCCCCTTACAAAAGGGCCTTTTTTTCAGATATCGAGGATCTTATCTATAATACTCATAATAATTAAACATAGTGCACTTACTTTCTGTAAATCTCTAATGGGTATTCATAAACAAGGCATCAGTGCTCTCTCACCAGAGTCAGCATTCCAACCTATGGAATAAGGTAAGACATAGGTAATTTCCCCTGAGTAAGTCTTTGTAAGGCATACGTCAGGCACCTGCCAGGAGTCCCACTAATGAAGGAAAAGATCAAGACTTTCATATTTCAGTTATTGCTTATTAAACATTTTTCTGCTTAAGTATCTGGGGTTCATGACGATTACTAAATGGAAGGTCTGCCTTACTCGTAACAGTGTTGGGTATGGGCTTGGGCACCACAACGAGTAGGTAGGATTTGGGGACTCAAATTTGGCTGAAGGAAGCTGAATCTCACCTGCAGTGGATAGATGTTTAATCTTTTCATCTTATGTCCTGGTATTTGTTTGGACATACTGAATAACAAAATAGGAAACTCACAGGAATTTTAACAGAACTAGAGAGAGAAGTCTATTTGAAGCACTATAACGAAAAACCATAGTCTGGGTAGCTTATAAACAACAGAAATTTATTTCGAAAACAATTCTGGAAGCTGGGAAGTCCAAGATCAAAGCACTGGCGGATTGAATACTGGTGAAAACCTGTTTCCAGGTTCATGGATGGCCTCATATTGCCATGTCCTCATCTGTTGGAAGGGGCGAGGGAGCTCTCTGAGGTTCTCTTTGTAAGGGTGCCAATCCCAGTCAGAGGGCTCAGCCCTTATGAGGTCATCACATCACCAAAGGCTCCATCCCCTAATACTATCACCTTGGGAGTTAGAATTTCAGTATACAAATGTGGGAGGGGCAGACACAACCTATAACAGAGAGATTTCTGAGGGCTGAAAAAGGAAAGATTTCTTCCCAAAACTCACTTCAGTGAGACCAACATTTTATAAGTGGTGCAACATGCCAAATGTAGAAGGAAAGATTTTTCTGCCAATTTCCCTTTATACCAAGCAGATTATAACATGGTTTTTCAGAACAAGAACTATGTCGTGCCAATTTTTTATGCAACAGTAGTTACGGGGCCCTGCTCATGCTGAGCTAGCATGTGCTCAGGAACTTTTAGCTGAACATATTGCAAATGGCCTCTTAACCTTGATAGAAGCACACGCATACACAGCAGTTGTTCAGGCAGTACTATTGGTCACCATACCAACTGCTTGGCCATCCCTTTTTTCATACTAACCAGCCCTAAATGAATGCACATGAACTTTGGTGAAGGTGTAGCCACTTCTCTGCAAGGAGGGCATTGTACCAATCTGAGCCAGTTAAGGTAGCTCCATTCCCCTGGCCACGACTGACATAGGCCTGGAAATGTGACCAGATTCTGTCCAGTGAGATGGAAGGAAAGCTTTCCTGAGAGTCGATAGGAGAGTTCTTCTAGAAAAGTTCTGGGTTTTTTTTTTCTTTTTTTATCATAATTTCTAATGCCCATATCATCATTGTACATATTTGTAGAGTGATTTTTCAAAACATGTATACGATGTGTTGATAAAATCATTCCAATAAGCATATTTTAGAAGGCAGTTCATGTGGAGAACTGCCTTCTTTTTTTCACTTCTGAACCCAACCCTGTAAGTATTGAGATCATTGGAGCTGCAATCAGGTTTTCACAGAACAGCCATCATACCCAGAACAGCAGAACAGAAAGCTGGAAAGACTCAGGTCTTCCTTGGCCATCTCTGAACTAATGAAACCTCAGTGTCCTGCCTTCAGACTTCCCATGTGAAGTGACACATTTTCCTTATTGTTGAAGTCACTTTTAGTTGGGTCATCTGTGACTTGCAGCCAAAAGTAGCTTATAAGATCAGTGGATTGATGAAACGTGTGGTGCTCTGCACGTAAAGTGAAAGCCTCTCCCAATGGGCAGAACTATAGGATTCACTCAACAGGTAGTTCTTCAGATCTTACTAATCTTTGAAACATGGTAAATCAAGAGAGAATGTGTTTCTATTAGGTTTTGAACTCCCTAGTAAACACATGAATGAAACTGATAGTAAAACCAGGTGGCAGTGTAGTGTCCATGTGAGTAATTCATATGCATAAAGGAACTCTCTGTGTCTATGTAACCAAAAGTGAAAAGAGAAAAATAGAAAGTATGTGAATAGCGGGACCAGCAGTTGGCGCAATGGCTATGTCACTGGACTCCCATGTAGTCAACCATGGTTCGAGTGCCGGACCGGATGGCTTACACTCACGCTAGGCGCATACGTGTGCGTACCCAAGATCCCGAGAGAAGAATGGAGGAGAAGGGATTGCAGCATGGCCAACCCCCCTGGAGGGTGATTTCTCGCTTTCTGTGTCTCTGTCTGTCTCTCTGGTGAGTGCATGCACCCTATAGCAAAAACCTCTCAAAAAAAAGAAAAGAAAGTGAATAGCTAAAATGGACAACCATGCAAAATGCTCACATGATATCATAATTGGATGAAATATGCTCATCTGAAGAGTTTAATGCATACTAATGCTCAGGTACTTTTTATTTGTTCAGTTCTCACACTTATGAAAACCGTATTGATTCATCGTTTCGTTGCCAAGTCTAGTGTAGTGACATATACAAGTTAGAAAAGCATGCTTTGAACGTACTGGCTTATTTAAAGAACATGTTAAATAGATGATTTGCCTGTGTGCACAGGTGCTTTAAAGTGCTTTTCTGTATTCCAGATGCAAAGGCAATGGCATCTCTGCTTTTCTTTTGAAGTAGCAAAGAGATGAACTGTAGTTCTTCTTACCTCTCAGATTGGTCTTTTTTTCTCAAATTAACTTAAAATGTAGCTTTGTTCACACCTGAGACCCCTTGAGAATAAACAAAATCTGCATTTCTTTTTAAAGCAATAGGCTGTCAATCTAAGAAGAAAAGAGAATCTTGTTTCATTCCCTGGCTTCTCAGAGCATGGCATCTGTGGCATTCTCACTGTAGCTCAATTCAAAATTTAGAATTTTATTGAGTATGCTTCAGAATAAAATCTAGTAGTATTTAAAAGCAAGTACTCGTGCTTTGTGAATTAAATAGGAAACAGTGCATGAACAGAGTTTGAGGCAACTGGCGATATCGTAAAGTCTTCAACTAACGGGACTAGAAAGTTCTATCTTTCCTTTTCCTTTGTAAAAAAATATAGTAGCAACAAAAGAAAAAAAAATTGCCCATTGTGCCAAACGTCTTCATGCTTAGAATGAAAGCATGAATCTTCTCCTATCTAAATGCATCTCCAACTTCCCACCAGGCACCCTGTGAGATCTCGAAATGCAGATAGCGTGATGGACTGCTCTGGGTCTTGTCTCAGAAAATAACTTCAAATTTCTTTTCAGCTAGTGATGTGAGAGATTATCTGATTAGTGTTAATATATGGGCTCCCAGGGAAGCCAGACAGATGCTAGTATATCATTAGTCATTTTTTTCATAAAGCCTACCAGTTTTCTGGCACAAACCACAGTAGGTCTCTAAGATGCCTATTGGGTTCACAGATAGGTTCCTTTTAACAATACATATACACACAATCTCATCTTTCTCAGTATGCATTAAATGCTGTATGTGTTATTCTTTGTTAAAGGCCAGACCTATTATTTCTAACTTCTCTGAACAAACAACTGTAGATTATCATAGGAGTGGTCCAACAGAAAGCAAGTTTCCTTCTATTGACGTATTTCATAGGCCAAGGATATACTGCAAGCATCTTGAATATTCTCTAAAGGATAATATTGTTGACATATTCATAAATTCCTATTTGGCTGCCTAACTCTACAAGTATATATGATGTGTCCATGTCTCAGTTATATAACCTACTTTTCCTAAGTAATGGGAAGCTGCAAAATAACTTGTGTGAAACTATGACTATTCTCACTTATGTAATATAGTTTTCCCAAGGCAATGTTATTTCCTATCAAATTTTGGCTTGAAAACTATGGTTACAGGGACCAGAAGATGGCGTGATGGCTACATCACTGAACTCCCACACAGCTGACTATGGTTCAAGTCCCAGGCCCAGTGGCTTAAAACTCTTAGTGGGCACATATGTATGTTTGCCCAAAATCTCAAAGGGAGAATGAAGGAGAAGGGATTGAAGCATGGTCATTCTCCCTGGAGAATGATTTCTCACTTTCTGTCTCTCAGTCTCTGTCTCTCTGGTGACTGCATGCACACTATATATAGCAAAAATCACTCTTAAAAAGAAAAAAATTATGGTTGTAGAGATTAAGCAGGTAACCTTAGTTAAAATGGAAATCAATCTCCTCTAAAGTATCATCTATCAGCTTATATAGTTCCTTCACTCATTTACTCATGTAGCCACCACTTAAATTAATCTCTGTGATAGAAACCATGCATGGTGCTAACGCCATATATGACCTTGTCTTTGTGTGGAGATGTGTTAAAATAAAAACTTTTCACAATTCAATTTAACAGAGTTTAAATGAGCCAAAACACTTCAAATCGGGCAGCCCTGGAATGGCTTCCAAGGAACTCTGGATAGCCACATGGAGGGATGTCATTTTTACACCAGAAAAGGAAAGTGACTTACAAAAAGAACAGAAGTGAGGGAATGAGGTAGATAAATAATTGGATTATTTACATCCTGGTGTTTCCCCACATGGGCACAGTTTAAAGGGTGGGCCTTCTGTGATTGACTGAAGCTTAGCTGCTGTGGTTGACTGTAACTTAGCAACTCACTAAGGAAGAAATTATTTAAATTCAACATTATCAGAGATTCTGAAGAATATGTAAATGGTGTGGTACCTAAATTAGCCCAGAGATTTCTTTGCTTCAAGATAAGTATATCACCCAAGTTTTGTTACTTCCACTTATTCACTCAACAAATAACTATTAGATACCTACTGTGAATAATACTACTATTTAGAAATGTATAGAATATTATTTCAGGAAAACAAAAAGAGTAGCAAAGAGACATAGATATGACACAGTAGTGACATTAAGAGATGGCAAAAACATGTTCTGTCTTTGTTTCTGGGCCCATGCCAGACATTGTTAAATTAATCCATCCCCCCACCCCTTTTTTTTCCTATTCAACACAATATGAGCTCAGAATCTTTCCAGGGATCATGTTTCAAGATATCATCACTATTTTAATTCTCCCACTGGGTAAAACCTATTTGCCTTTACTAGCAAGATAGCAAATTCTAAAGACGGCCCAGACCACTAACTCAAAATGCATTTTTCTAACATCTCAGCACTATTTTCCCTCCTCTTTCATCAAGTCTTTATCTATAAAACTTTTGCCTTTATTTCTTTCTTTCCTAAACCATCTTTCCCCTCACCATTGCAGTGATTTATAGTACAATAAAAATGAAATGTTATCATATGGCTAGATCATGCTACCAATTGGAAAACAAAAAGACAATGCAAGACTTGCATTTCAATACATGGGAAGCAAGTTTATCATTGCAGTAACTATTTACTGTTCACCAGTGTCCAGTTACTTACACTGAAGCACCCACTCTGTTAAAAGTTAGGAGGAACAGGACCAGCAGTTAGCGTAATGGCTATGTTGCTGGACTCCCATGTAGTCGACTGTGGTTCAAGTCCCAGACCCGGTGGCTTAAACTCACATCGGGCATGTGTGTGCGTGTGTGCCCAAAATCCCGAGAGGAGAATGGAGGAGAAGGGATTGTGGTGTGGCCATCCCTCCGGGGGATGATTCCTCGCTTTCTGTCTCTCTGTCTCTCTCTGTCTTTCTGGCAAGCACACGCACCCTATAGCAAAAATAAAACCTCTCCAAAAAAAAAGTTAGTAGGAGCCATGTGGGTTTCTTAGGCTAGTGATATGTGAACAAAAGCATTTAAAAACAAATGGGCAAACTCTTCATGTCCTGGATTCCCCCATCAAAACTCTTAATATGACCATGATAAAATGAAATTACCCCAGGTCCCAAAGTGAGAAAGCATGAAGCAGAGGCCTACCAAATTAAAGCAGGAAT
>NW_006159758.1:781150-808558 GCF_000334495.1 Tupaia belangeri chinensis
AAAAACAAATCTTTGGGGCCAGGTGGTGGCTCCATGTGTGGACCCACATGACAAAGGTCTTAGATTCCTCTCCCAAGATGCTCTAAGTATACCAGGTGCACACACCGTGCTTGTGATCCAGGCTGGCTGAGACTGAGAGTGGATCAAGGCCTGAGGACATTATTGGGGGTGCCTGTCTCTCTCTTCCTCTCTGTTTCTTCTCTCTCTTAGGGAAGAAATAGATGAATCAACTTAATCAATCCATCAGTCAGTGTCTGATGTTAAAACTACTAAGATTTAGACCGGTATAACCTTTTCTGTCCTCACCAGTACCATTCTATGTGTATACCCTACTGCAAGGAAGAGTTCATAGAGGAGGCATGCCAGGTAACAGTATTTGAAGAGATTTGTTAGTGTGAGATCTGACAAGCAAACAAAGGATTTTGCATCCTAAAACACCAGTCATTGTATAACCTATCATTGATTTAGTAATAGCTTTAGGGGAGAAGAAAAAAAGATTTACATTAAAAGCACACAGAGCTCTGCTTCATAAAATGCTAATAGTATGCATTTATCCAAAAAGTATAATCTCTTTTATTTCATTATCCCAGTAAAAGCCCAAATCCAAGCCTTTTTTTGTGTTGAGTTTCAAAAGTCTTGCAAATCACTTCTGTCCTTTAGTTTTAATACATAACCTCAGGGTAACATGACCTTTTTCACCGCCAGTGTGCATTATCATGATTTTCTTTGCTCAGCACTTTTCATACACAAAAGAATTTTAAGGATATTGGGGAATACTGGAAATCCATCTACATTTTCTACTTAGTTAATTGTATCATTTTTGGCCTACTCGAGATACATAGAAATGGATGTTAAATACTTCTCTTAAAAGTCATGAGACTTTGGCAAGTAACTAGCACCATCACAGTGAGTGAATTATTTACATTACTCTCTCATGACAGTTCTTTGATCTTTCTGAGATATTTTGTCATTTCTACTGCTTTTAATTTTATCATCTGAGGGGGACAGGGAATTTATTTCCTTGATTTTCAGTGACAAATCAAAATACAGTTTTTATTTATATACTTATTCCCAGCCCAGGTCTCATAGAGCACTTGGTTATTTTTTTTTTCCCAGAGAGTCTGAATGGGATATCGTTTCTCCATTTTTTGTATATTCCTATTTTGATCTCTTTTTTATATTAATTTATTTGTACAAACATTTTTTATTGGGCCAACCTCCTAGTGCAGTGGCTAAATGCTATGCAGGGGGAACTGGATCCCATGTGACCAACCACAGTTGGAGTCCTGGCACAAGTGGCTTGAAGTATGTGCATGCATGCATCAGATCCTGAGGGGATGGCAAAATGGAGGGGGAAAATATTGGGCCATGGCCAGGCCCCACTGAGAAGTGCTTTCTCATTCTCTCTCTCTCTCTCTCTTTCTCTCTCTCTCTGGAATGTGCCCTGCCCTTTGGCAAAACAAACAACTTTTTATTTTTGTGCTGAATAACAGTGCAGTCTTTATAAAGGCATTACACATGACAGGTAATCCAACTCTAAGTTATCATTCATTTATATATGGTGCTACTAATGGAAGTATCTTAGACCAAAATCAGGAGAACATTTATCTCCTAAGGATGGGCAAATTTACACATGTAAAGGCTGTGACAGCTATTGATATTCCCAGATTGCTCTTCTTCCTAACTGCTAGCCACTTATTTTAATAGTAACTATATGGCAGTAGCACAGCAGTTAAATGCTGTGTGGAGGGACCTATAGGTCCCACATAGCCGACCACAGTTCGAATCCCATGTGCACACATGCCCAGGATCCTGATAGGAAGGAGGAACGGAGGAAAAAGGGGTTATGTGAAACCAGGCCCCAGTAGTGCTCTCTCAGTCTCTGTCTTTCTCTCTTTCTCTCTGTCTCTCTGACAGTGTGTATATGCCTCTGGCAATAATATAAAATAGTAATCATGAACTAGTTCCTCATTTAAAAATACTAAAATGTGAAAAAAAAAGTTGGTATTTAGTGAAATTTGCCATTGAAAAATGACTGAATCTATTCAGTAAAGTCATACAGTTTAATAAACGTCTAAGTGTAATTCAAATATGCATAATGTATTCATTATAGGATATGTAACTACTCTACATATTAAATATAGACAGAAGAATACATACGGCACACACAGTAAGCCATGCGGTTCTTTTATTATTCCCAATTAGTTTTTTTCCCAGGCACTGGGAAAAAAGCGAAAAAGAAAATGTTTTTCTCTTTGTCCATGCATATCAGTTTTTAATCATTAGGATTTTTCATGATCATCTTCTCTGTTCTATACCCTTCAATCCCACATCAACTTTTAAGGACTGATTACTTTCTCCATAGACTTACCCTATAATTTCAGAAAAGTCTCATTCTCTGTGAATGTTTGAAGTACACACTTTCAGTACATAGTCTTCCTTGAGATATTTATAAGAACATTGGTGGTTTTCCTATAATAAACATTCTCTAGAAAAAAAAAAAAAAGGCACAGTCTAGTAACTCCTAGGTATGTTTCCTTTCTGTTTTGCCTGCTATTTTCTGTATCTCTGAGCTATGTTGGCAGTGGTTAAAGTGGATATTTTTGTCATTGAGGTTGTCCTGTTGTTTTCTGAGTGCTTAATATTATGGAAAGGATCTCTGTATCCAGACGCCTTTGATTCTGTAATACTTTCTGTCATGCTACTCAACATTTCCTTTCCCCACCTGCCACATTTCTGAGTGTTAAAGTTTTATTTTTTTAAGATCTTTTACATATAAGTGACAATGTCATAACCCAAAAAAACTACACTAGAGAAAAAGAAAATTACCAGAGAGTCAATTAGTATGAACTGGCATAATATAATAAAGTAGAACATGGATACTTAGGTTAATCTTTATCCACATTTTAATTTAAAAAATAGACTAAAAATCATTTCAATAAAGTAAAACATTTACATTGTAATATAATCTTACAGTCACCTTTGCAATCTATAAATATCTATAAAATACAAGTTGCTCTCTGATGTATGGTAACAAAACAAATCTTTGTACATTAAAAGATCTAATGGGCTAGCAGGTAGCATGGTGGTTATGGTACTGGACATGGCTGATTCTGCAATTCAACTTGAAAAACGCACCAAGTGTGTGTGTGTGTGTGTGTGTGGGTGTGTGTGTGTTTGTGTGTATGCCCAAAATCTCAAAAGAAGAATGAAAGAGAAAGGACTTCAGTGTGGCAAGTCTTCTCTAAGGAGTGATTTCTCACTTGCCCCTCTCTCTTTTCTCTCTTTGTCTCTTTCTGGTGAGGGCACACGCCCTCTGACAAAAATTTGCAATTAAAAAAAAAAAAAAGATCTAGTGAGGAAACGAGTACTAGTTATCAGCTAGTACTTCAGACATTACTATACTCCTGGTGACTGTTTCTGGCAAATATTCAAAAGGGCTTTATGGGTTTTTTTTTCTTTTTTGGTGAACTCAGATTCTTGAAGAGTAATTTTGAACTTGAGGAATAATCAAGTGATCGCTCTCTGAAAATATTTTCTCTAAGTTGTTACTATAAGCAAGATTGTTTAGAAAATGTAAACACTTCGGTTTGAGCCAAAAGGAACTACAATTAGGAAAAAATAGATCTGTAATGGGCAAACGGCCAATTCCCTTCTCCCCAAAACTTCATAAACAGGAAGGTTTTGTATTACTACTCAGTTCTTAGTAAAGTTTCCACTATGAAATTTAAATTAATGTCTCCTATTTAATCAGCATTTCCCTTGACATGTGTAAAGGCAGGCCAAAGACTGAGAACAGGTAAATATTGTGTTTAAAAAGTGATGTGGGCCACTGAAGATGGGTTCTCACTAGGAATGTGTGCTTGCACAGTGGTAACCTAAAATTCTTTAATGAAGACCCTCCCATTAATTCCTCCACAAGAATTTAGTTCATTGGTCCTCAAGCTTCAGTGTTTTACATAACACTAGGGAAAAAATGTTTAAAAAATTAGATGCTGGTTTTTAAACTAACATTTGTTAAAGTCTAATTTTCACTTTTATCAGTCACCTGGTGAGACCCAAGTCCTGTACTTTTTTTTTTTTTTTTAAAGGAAGAGACTCACTGTCTTGATCTTCCTATGTCAGTTCCAAGCTGAGACAACAGGCACATGTAATACCTGGCTCTTTGAAACAGGTCCCATTTTGTTTCCTAGCCAGTCTTGAGCTCACCGTCCTCCTGCCTCAGCCTCCTGAGCTGGACTGTGGGAATTTCAGGCACACAGCACCAATCCCTGCATTAGGTTGGACCAGAAGTTGAACCCAGGGCTCCCATTGCAAGCCCAGCCTGTTGAGCAGAGCATCTTCGCCCATCCCACCAATGCTGGGCCCAATCCTACACTTCTTGAGTAGGATATAATTGATGGAAAATTACCTAATTAAATTCAATTTGATCTCAGTTATGTAGTTTCGAATGAGTTCTACAAATTGACCTATTTACTTTTTATTTAGGGGGATGTCCTTCCGTACTCATTTTTATATTCTCCATCTCCCCTTAATTCTTTTTGCCTCTTCAACAGTATTCTGTACCGTATCTCATTAATATAGCTACTATTCTGCATCCTAGAACAACTTTCTATGCTATGTTTTTATCTGTTGAATGAGCAGCAGGGGTTACTTGAGGTGGTTGAATGATGCTAATAATAATACTGTATTCCCAAGGCACAATGCTGACTTTTGATTCATCTTGGTGAGCTTGCTATTCTGCACTAGTTGGTGCATAGCAGGGGAACCTGTAGATGCTAGTTAGTCACCTGATTTCATATCTGAGGAGTGTCTTCAGAAAGTTTGTGTGTATTATGAAAATGTGTACTATGAATAAACTGTGCGTGCATTTCAAAATTTTTGCACCAAAAAAATTCATACCTTAATTCTCTTCTTTCCACAAACTTTTTGAAGCTTCTTTGTATTACTTAATGGTAATAAATTAATAGTAATAGATCTGAGAGCAGTTACCAAATATAATGGAAAATTTCCAACGGTTATTATAGTCTTCTTCTTTTCTTTGTGTCATACTTTCTAGAGTGTGGTGGAGCCTGGCTCCGATGCAGTTGGTAGGTTCCTTGATGGACGTAGGGCAGAGTAGGAGATAGTCATTTCCGAGTTAATAACTAAACCTGATGGCAAGCAGAACCATTTCAGTGGAACACTCCCAAAGATAATTCTTTAATGCTCATGCTAAATGTGTTCCTACCAATGTCAGTCCCCCGGCTATGTTGAAATTGAATTTCTTAGAAATAAAATATTCGGGGAATTTTACAACTTTATATATTACTGCCTTTTATTTGAACTCATACTTCAAATGCATTGTTTTTAAGAATTCTGAATATGCATTATTTGCAGTAATCATTCATTCATGTATGTACGTAACAGATATATTTTGGGTGTCTCCATATGCCCAGACTAACAGCTCACTGGAGTTATATTGAAGAGGAAATGGTCCTTCTCTCAAGACTTTAATATTCTCAGATATTATTTTCTAACTTTCAAATGAAACTTTAGAAGTAATTGTAAAGTACTTATGAGTATCTTTAGTTTTTATCTCTTTACTAAGTCTTTCGTTTTGAGAAGAGCGAGCGATAGAATACTACACTAAACGATTAAATTACTTTGTCATGTGTTCAACATAAATTAATGTGTTAAGTAGAAAATTGTGTTCCTGGGATGTGTTTCTATAGTTAATGAGAAATAAAGGTTTTCCTAAACTATAGTATCTGAACAACTTGCTGAAATCATGTTTCTAATGTTACTTTAGAGAACAGTATACAACTCTGTGTCATTCCAGTTTTTAGAGGGCGTAAGTATCTAACCATTTATCCCTTTGCAGATTTTGGATTTCTCACTCCATTTTCCCATCATCGCTCCCTTTTGCTTATTAGCCATTGTCAAGCCACTGGCAGTTTTGTTCCCTTGAAAGAAAGCTGCAGAAGTGTATGTTAGTTTGAACCTGAAAGAAGTCTGACATGCCTTATTATTCTACTCCATGAACTATTAGATTAGGAAACAGAAGCAAAAAGATGACATGATGTGTCTAATATTGCTAGTTGTGGTATAGGGGAAAGTTACCTGGACTAGACCATAGTGGGTCTGAATTCAAGACCTGCCATTCATTGTTTCGTTTGTTTTTTTAATTGCCAAAGGGCATGTGTGCTTGCCAGAAGGAGGAAGTAGGCAGAAACAGAGAGAGAGAAAAGAAAAAAATCCACAATCAGAGCAGCCCATGCTATAATTCTTTTCCCACCATTTTCCATCCTTTCAGGATTTGGGGCACAGACACAGACATCAGACATGCTCAGCTTGTTTTTCAAGCCACAGAAGCCTAGATTCAAACCATTGTTGGCCATGTGGGATCTGGCCTTCCATGCACAGCACTTAACCACTGCACTGCAGGGCCAGCCCCAGCCTTCCATTCTGTTGACTTGCATCAAATCATTTTAACATCTTTGTGTTAACTTTACCTGTTAAGGCAACAACAACAACAAAAATAATAATAACTTAAAAAAAACAGAATGGAAACAATGAAGTTTTTTTTTTGTCAACTTATTTTAATGATGAACTTACAAAATGCATACTGTTTTCACTCCACACAAATTCAGTGAGCTTACAGTGGTTATGTAGCAGCAGAAGGCAGACTATATGGTTTCCTTTCCACTCAACTACATTATGCACAGACATCATTGCTATGACATGTAGAGTCATAATACAGCCATTTTACCAGAGATACTTGGTGATCCCTTTGGGAGGAAGGAGTTTCCTGACTCACTTATTTGCTTTTGACTTATAGCTGAAGACTATACAGGGTTGCGACTGTCAGTAAACCATGGCTCCTAGCTGTCTTGTGAGGACCCTGGGGCAAATGGGTACATCCATATGGTTCCACTGCATTTGTGTAGAGTCATACTACAGCCATTTTACCAGAGATACTTGGTGATCCCTTTGGGAGGAAGGAGTTTCCTGACTCACTTATTTGCTTTTGACTTATAGCTGAAGACTATACAGGGTTGCGACTGTCAGTAAACCATGGCTCCTAGCTGTCTTGTGAGGACCCTGGGGCAAATGGGTACATCCATATGGTTCCACTGCATTTGTGGGAGGTAGCACAACACAACTGTTTTTGTGTAGAAAAATACATCATGACTTTTCTGACAATCAAATATATCGCTGTTCATTCTTAAAGAATCATTGATAAAATATTTTTATTTTACTTCAACAACTCAGTATTTTCTCTTTATATCTTGCATCTTATGTTGTTATGAATAATATTATGATCTAAGAAGAAAAGGAGTATTACCATTATTTGTAGTTTGTTTCTCCTTAAGCATTACTGAGTCATAGTTTTTGTATAGAAAAACGTGTCATGACTTTTTGGACAACCCAAATATGTGCTGATGGGTTACCAAATATATTTTGGGGTGCCAGGGATGACTTCTCCATGGAGAGGGAAAGCTAGATAAGAGGTGAGATAGAGATACAATTAAAGGCACCGTGGTGGGTAGCCTCTTGCCCTAGGTCATTGTGTACTAGAAACAATGTCAGGGAGGAAGATGTAAGGTCAGACAGGAAAATGAGTCCAGGACAGGCCACCAGTCAAGCAGGCAAGATGAAAAGCCAGGTGTGAGCTAGGAAGTCTAAGCATGCAGGTGGAGAAATCAGGAAAGTCGAAAATAAGAAGCAAGAGAGTACAAGACCATCACAGGTTGTCAAATTTTAGGGTACCTCAACATCACTGGAAGGGCTTATTAATACATACAGTATTAGACCACCTCCAGAGAAAAGCGTCGGAGCTGCCATGGCTTCTCTTGAACTTCTCAGCTACTTGGTCCCATGAGCTGAGTTTGTAAAATGGTTGAGGACAGAATAGACAAAACATTCTGATGGTTGATTTTTTTTCTATTTTAATTACCTTTTTATTTTTTAGGGCAAACACATAGCTCAGAGTTTGTCATGATGTGAACCTCCTGTATTAAAATGCAGAATAAGACTTTACAATCCTGCCATATAAACACACATAGCATTTATTCCCTATCTAGCAAAAGTAATTTATTTCCTATTTTCGTAACATGACAGCTAGTGCAGTATTGGAAATTAGACTGCCTGAGGTCGCATCTTGATTCCACCACTACTTTGAGCCCTGAGGTCACAAGTCTCAAATTCTCAGAACTTCCCCTATAAAGTTAGGGTATTACCCATTGGGTGGGGTTGTCAGAAGGATTGAATGAAATAATGTCTTTAAACCACTTCTGTTGAAGCCTGTGGTACATAAATGTTTGCTTAGTACTGAAGCAGCAGCGTAAATGCCTTTGTTCAGGAATGTGAGTTTGTATATAATACTTTGGTAGTCATCTCAGCTTTCACCTGATAGGTTGTTCTCTGTGTCTATAATTGACTCTTCTGCTAAGGATAGCCCTAAATGGGCATGAAGTTAAAACTTACGTGTAAACAACGTGATTCAAAAGTCAAACTGGATTGCAGATGGCACAGAATCTAAAATTGCCTCTAGCAAATCTCAGACATTTCTATACCATAGAGGTTAAGGGCATTGTCTCTGGAACCAGATAACCGGACTTGGTATTCTAATTCCACTGTTCACTAGCTCTGTGACCTTGACAATTTGCTTGACCTCTCTGTTCCCCATAACCTTCATCTGTCAAATGGTAGTAATAATAACCCCTACCTCAGTGTGTTGTGATAAATATACATGATCATCCACGCATGCCCACATGCACACACACACTGTCATATATATAAAATGACTGGATCCTCTAAATGAAACGTGCAGTGCCTCAACAATGCCTAGCATGCAGTAAGCACTACAGAAATGTTTTCTGTTTTTCGTGTTTTGTTTGTATCTATGTCTATTTTGACATAATTTTTGTTGAGAAATAAATCAGAAAAGTGATTGCTTTTTTCCCCTCTAGTTCAATAAGGTCCTGAGCTCTGTGACTTGAGAAACACACCAGCCATGTGTGCATGCATGTTCAAAATCCTGAAAGGGGAGAGAGTTGGAGGAGAAGTGAATACAGAGTAATTATCTCCCATGGGAGTTGCTTTCTCATTTTCCCTTTCTCTGTGTCTCTTTCTGGCAGTGGCATGCACATGTGTCCTCAGGCAAAAAAAATTTTTATTTGGAGGGATTTTTGCTATAGTGCATGTGCACTCACCAGAGAGACACAGAGACAAAAAGTGAGAAATCACCCTCCCTCCATGGGGGATAGTCATGATGTGATCCCTTCTCCTCCATCCTCCTCTCAGGATTTTGGGCATGCACACACACACGCCCTGCATGAGTTTTAAGCCACCAGGTCCAGAACTCCAACCACAATAGACTATGTGGAGTCCAGTGACATAACCAGTACACCACCTGCTGGTCCTCGGGCAAAAATTTTTAAGTGTATGTGTGTGTGTGTGTGTGTGTGTGTGTGTGTGTCTGCATTGGATCATCAGAAAAGTCATGACATAATTTTTCTATGTAAAAATGAGTCGTTGACTTTTCTGACAACCAACCCCATAAAGATGCTACTTTAATTATAAGCTGAATTATTAATAGTAGCTTTCAGGCAATCCTACTATTGGTAATGTTCTAGAGGAAAAAAAAATGCCATCTCTTTCTTTCAAAAATATCTGAAGTGCACTTTGAAAAGGTGTCATCAATTTTATTGCCACGTTCTGGGGCCTTGTTGTGACTGTTGTCACCTGGTCCTACTCCTGCATTTGACATTATTGACCACTCTGTCCTTGAAATCCTCCCCTTCCTGGCAGCTTGTCTTAGACGTGGCTTCTCTCCTAGCGATTACTGCTCTCATTTCTCGGGGAACTCCTTTTCCACCTGCTCCCTCTGGACAAGTCCTCCAGGACCACGCTCACCCTCTCTTCTCAGGACACTTTCTCCAAGGCTCAGTGATCTCATGGCTTCTTCTCCCCTCTAAGCCGAGACCTCACAGCTGTTCTGTTCTCTCAGCTCTGTCTAGCCCTGGATCCCCTGCTGACATTCCCGCTTGAGTTGTTTCTCACCACTTGAGAGCCAAACTTGGACTTCTTTCAGAATCGTTCCTTTGCAGTACCCTTGTGTGTCAATCAGTACGTCCTGGCCAAGTCCCTGTGTATCATGTGTTGTTGTTACCTCTTTTGTCCTCCTATGTGGTATCACTGCTACCTGCCCTTCTAGGTCAAAACCTTATTATTCTAGCAACTGCCTCTTTGGAGACATTCCCACTGCAAGCACTCTCCTTCCAGCTTGTCTTTGGTAGCATGGATGGGGTAATGTTTTCAACAAGCTGTTTACCCTTTCTAGAGCTTTCCTGTTTCTAACCATTATCAAGTGCAGGCACTTGTGCTTGGCTTTCAACATTTCCACAGTTTACCTTTCAAGCCTAGACCCCCTTAGGTCCTACTAGGGCCACTCAGACCGTGCTCTGGGCTGATTTCTTACCACAGCCCCAAGCGCACACCTGTATTTACACTAGACCTCTAGCTTTCCCTGCCTCTGAGCAGCCTCTGAGCAGCCTCTGCCTTGAAACTCAACACTGAATATTCCTTCATTGCCTTGTTTACACTTGTGTGTTAGGCATCACCTTAATTTGCAGCTGTATGAAGACAAGAACCATTCTTTCAGCATTCTTAAATTATATCTGAACCTAGCATAGTATTTGGAACAGGAAAAAAATAAATAAATAATCCATAGAACCACTGACCATTACTCCCATCTGAACCTAGCATAGTATTGGGAACAGGAAAAAAAAAAATAATCCATAGAACCACTGACCATTACTCCTCCAAGGAACTGAAGAGAAAATGTATCACTTGATCCTCTTATTACAGAAATGAGGAATCTGAACAGCTGAGATGTATATTTTAAGATTTAGTTATATATTTAGATTTATGATTACCTTCTATTTATTGCAAATGGTATCTAGTTGCTATTTACACTATTGATATAAAGTTTTATTATTCTATTATTAACTGCTTTTTATTAAAAATATTAATTAAAGAGAAATGTTAAGCAAATGATAGTACCAGAGGTAAGACAATGTAGCAAAATTTGTGAAAGTAATGCTCAAGTGATAGTAGTCTTGAAAATACTACAGTCTGTTATGTTTAGAGTCTATGTTTAATAAATAATTGTCACTCATTGCTAACTCATATAGGTCAACACAGAAAACTGTCTTCTGACCCCATTTCCTTAAAGCCTCTTATGTCTGTATGAGCAGACATGTGATTTTCACTCCTACAGTTTTATTGTGTTGTCAAGGGAAGAGATGAATAGAGGGTCAACTGGCAAATATGTTCTTGGGCTCCTAGGAGGTTGTCTGGGGGCTGTTTGCCAGAAGGGTAACATGGCACCGAGTCAGTCTCATCTGGAGGCAGGAACATCAGCCCCTTTTCCTATTGCTCTGACTAGAACTCTCCTACACATAAAGTCTAGCTGACCAGGCTGCAACACATTCAACATTGAATGAGTCCCCCAAAAGTTTAAATTCCCATATGCACAAAAGCATTTGTAAGAGAGGCTTTTCTATTTTTTGTGACAATTGCTGCTTATTCGCTCTCTCTTATTTTGGAAGCTTTAACAGCCACCCTCAGCAGCCCTACCTTATAGTGGTTTTCACCAGCATGTTTAGACTCTCCCTGACCAGACTCACTGAATTATAGGCTTCAAAGTAAACTCTCTGCAGGAGAACACAAATAGACTGTGGCTGGAGGTCTATTTCGGGTGGGACCTAACAATGCAAAGAATTCCAAATACTGGAAAATACTCAGCCCACAATACTGCCCTCACTTCAGACACCATCTGCAAATTTGGAAGTCCCAGACCCCTTGCACTTCTGACCAACTGGTTGCAATTTTAGAGGTCCCCACACAGGACCCCTCCTGTTTGAACAGCTCATAGAACTCAGAAAAGCACTATACTTACAATAAAAAGTTTTGTTATAAAGAATAAAAATCAGGACCAGCCAGCATAAAGAAACATACCGGGTAAGGTCTGGAAGAGTTCCAACAGTGAAGCTTCTATAGCCTCAGGACTCATCACCCTCCTCCCGACACATCAATATATATTACCAACCAGAAAGCTTACCCAGGCCTTGGTGTCCAGAGTTTTTATTGGTCTTTCCTTATGTAGGCATGACTGACTGAATCATTGGCAATGTGATTGGACTCAATCTCCAACCCCTCTTTCATTTCTGGAGTTCGGGAGGTCACACTGATATTATATGACTCAAAGTCCTTACTCTTGAATCACATGGTTGGTCTTCTTGGGGAAGCCAGGCCCATCTTGGAACTAGGAAGAGCCCACAGTGAATGATATCATTTGCATCTCTCATGTATGGTTGGGGAGCCCACAATAAATAACACAGATACTCATCACTTGGGAAATTCCAAAGGTCTGGAAGTTCCTTCCTAAAAGCCCATGACCAAAGCCCAGTCAATACTTACTATACAACACACAGAAAATAAATAAAAACATACATACATACAAACCTATTTAAAGTAACAGAAAACCAAGGCAAAAACTTATGATTTTTTTACAATGGAGAAACTCAATGGGAAAATATCTTCCAAATATAAAAAAGTAGTCAAAAAACACTATTAGAATCTTTTTGTTGTTGTTTTTCACTCATTTTTAATGTATTCATTCAACGATTTTTATTGATTAACTCCTATGCTAGTTGCTGGAGATACATGTTATACCTTGTAATAAAAAAATAGTTTATTTGTATTATATAGAAGAGAAGATGAACTGTTTGAAATTATTTGCTGATTTTGGTTGCAATCTGCGGGAACCTGATTTTTGAGAAAAATTGTTCAGTTTTGCTTATCAAGAAGGATGTGAGAGCCCTCAAACTGTGTGTTAAGCATCAAGTCTAGAGGTGTGTAGAATGTGAGGACATGGGGGTAATAGACATTCGTGTTGTTCATTTAACCAGAAGGGAACTATTCGATGTTAAAATTTGAAACAAATCCAAGAAGTGACTCGAAATGTGATGTGTTATAAACTGTTCTGTTTTTGCTTTCCTGTAATTGGAGCAACATACTAATTTCTACAAGTTGTGACTACTAACAGAGAGCAATCACCTCACAGACTTGTACCGGAGAGATGAGACCATCCAGGTGACAGGAAACGGCCATGTGCAGAGTCCTCGCTTCCCGAATAGCTACCCCAGGAACCTACTGCTGACGTGGCGGCTCCATTCCCAGGAGAAAACCAGGATCCAGCTAGCGTTTGACAATCAGTTTGGCTTAGAGGAAGCAGAAAATGATATCTGTAGGTAAGTGAAAAAAAAAATCCATTTTAGAATTCCATCTAAGGTAAAAAAAAAAAAAAAAAAAAAAAGATGAAGTTAAACAGACACATCAAACATTGCTTTTGTGTCCTTTTGGATCTACCCAAGATGTGTCATATCTTTTTCAAAAAGCTGTTGTGTCAGCCCTAGGGGATAAGACAGCCGTCAACAGCTGCTGCAGAGGGCCTAATAACCTGGGTAACTCATAGAAATTTACTTCAGTAACGACTTCAGTCACGACTGCATGACTCCAAGAGAAGGATGGATACTGGAGGTCCTCATCCCATGCAGGTGCAGAATAGCCTTGGCGAGCAGGTAGATGCATTGGACATCTGGGGTCACCTGCAACTCCATTATGAGGCCCTGGTCAAAGCCTGCCAGGGACTTAGTGACCATAGACCCCCTTAACTCTAAGAAGTTGACCACAGTCATTGTAACCATAATGATTTTCCCGCACACTGGGAGCAAATGGGGATAGAGGAGCGTCCAGTGACCTTACAAGGAAGTTCTTATCTGAAGGTTGGTTATGTGTGAACAGGAAGAGGCCACCCCAGAGTCCTTCTGCCCCTCAGATAGTTCTGTTTTCTATAGTTTCTAGGACAGCCTTAGAAAATGAAAACTGTACCTGATAATCTTCTCTCTTCTTAGCATATTTATCAGAGGAAGTTTGGGCTGTCCTTTCAGCTGTCAGCTCAGGGCATCTTACTCACTTAATTAGCATGTATAAGACTTGGGAAGGATTTTTTTCCCTTTCTCCACTTTATTGCATGCACTTGTTCTGCATTGCCAATGAACTACTGAACTGCTAAATTCTTTCAGCAGGTTTATTTTCCTTTGAATAATAAAGAGAGGTGCCTCAAATTGGGTTGTCCTTTGTTGCATGTTTATTATGCAGACAGCTTTTATTAGGTTGCTACTTTCCTGAGAATAACAGGAGTGACTGTTACTTTCTAGGAGCATAGAGGGTAATGTATGCCGGAAAGCAGAGATGAATACTTGCAGGAAGAGCCAGTTAATATTTACAAAGAGAATAAACTAAAGCTGAGCTAGCGTCTTTTCAACCTTGAAAGGGAGAATATGTTTTCTCTATTAAAAAAAAAATCAAAGGAAAAAAGCCATAACCTTATTAATATGGCAAAAGGTGATGACGTTGAAGGTAGCATGATCTGTTCTACCCACAGAACACGTGTGACGCAGTGTGTGTGGGTTTTATTTTCCCCCACCAACCAATTCTCTGATATCAGCTGGTCGCCTTCAAATTCAATTCGATTCTGACACTCCCTACCTAGAATTACTGCTGTGTCCCACAGGTTAAGGGCTCAGTCCCATAAGACCACCCCTGTGTTAGATGCCAAGCGCCTTGTCCTTCCGAGTCCTGACTAGAGATCAGGGAACCTCCTTGAGTTCAGTAATATGCCAGAACACCTCACAAGACTCAAGGAAACACTTCTGTTTCATATGGGGAGACTTCAAAAAGTTCACAGTGGGACCAGCAGTTGGCTTAATGGTAACATTGCTGATTCCCACCTTGCTACCCACAGTTTGAGTCCCAGACCCTGTGGCTTAAACTTGCACATAAGGCGTGTACATGCATGTCCAAAATCCTGAGAGGAGAATGGAGGAGAAGGGATTGTGGCATGGCCATTCCTCTGTGGGGTGATTTCCTGCTTTTCATCTCTCTGTCTCTCTCTATCTGTCTGGTGAGTACATGTGCCCTATAGCAAAACTCTCTCGTTAAAAAAAAAAAAAAAAAAAAAATTAATGGGAAAATAGAATTAAAGTCTGGGTTTATTTTGATGCAAAAAAAAAAAAATCAAAATCTATGCATAGTTGTTTTCATGGTACATGTTTTCCGTTAACATTTTGAAGACCACCCCCTCCCTATACTACCTGTTTATTAGAGTCTTTAAATCAGAAACAGCCAAGTGAAAGAGATGAATCGGGCTGCGTATGGGGGCAGGGGCCTTACCCAGGATCACCACCTCCAAGCACCTGGCTGTGTTCACAAACCTGGAATTTCTGAAGCTCATAGTTAGGGGGGTTATGGAGTTTTCATTATATAGGCATGATTGATTAAATCATTGACTCTTGGTAATTGAACTCAGTCTCAGGCCTTTTGTCCCCAGAAGTCTGGTGTGGCTTAGAAAAATTCCAACTCTCTATTCCTGCCTGGAGTTTTCTAGTGACCAGTCCCTTTTCTGAAGCTATTTAAGGTCCACTGGGAGTAACCTCATTAGCATTAGCTAGGTATGATTCAAAGGGGTTTACTTTGAATACATTTTTCCCCATATTTTTTAAAGAATTATTTTATTTAACTTTATTTATTTAAATTCGACCAGAGAGGGACAGAGCAAGAGCGAGAACAAGAGTGGGCATAAGGGGGAGTGAGTAAGCAAGATGCTTGGTCTGAGACTTGAACCATGGTGGGCCATGTGGGAGTCCAATGCCTTTCACCACCACACCACCTGGCGGCCCCCAAAGGGGCTTACTTTGAATAATCAATGTGTTCCTCTCACCTTGTTGCTCAGGAAATCCAGGGGTTTTAGAAACTCCATGACAAGAATCAAGGACAAAGGTCAAATATCTATTAATTTTCTTTCTTTCTCCCCACCTCCGCCACTCCTGCATAGGGTGCATGTGCCTTCTTGAGAGAGACAGAGAGGAAAAGTGAGAAATCACACCCCTGAGGGGGAATGGTCACACCTCAATCCTTTCTCCTCCCATCTCCTCTCGGGATTTTGGGTACACATGCGCACAGGCCTAGTGTGAGTTTCAAGCCGCCAAGTATGAGACTCAAGCCATGGTTGACCATGTGGGAGATGAGTGCCTTAAACGCCACACCTGCTGGCCTCCAAATCATGTATATATATAAGAGATTTATTATATCACAATACCACAGAAAGGAAACCAGACCACCACTAGTGGCCTATGGTTTTAATCTTGGCAATAAGCCCTTTGAATGCCCTTACCTTGAAAATAGGAGAGGAAGACTTAGGATGGTTTTTATTTTGGATCCTTCATCACATTGAGTGACTTCTCTAATTTATCGAAGAAAGTAAAGGAGTAAGAGGTAGAAAAGTGGAGAGAAGAAGGGAAAGGGATCAGAGACTGACGTCAGATCCTAAGAAACGAAATGATTCTCCCTTGACTTCAGAGTCAGAGTTAAAATTAAATAGATACTGTGTTATTTTTTAAACAAAAGTGACCCATTGTGTTATTTTAAAAGTTTCATGTATATCCATGCTTAATGTAGTAAATATGATTTACACATAGTGTATATAAAATGAACTGCAATTGATTTTCTACCATCTGTTCCAAAGCCTCCTTGATGTTTACATTGTAATATTTTATTGCTTGAATAATGATTCTTTGTTAGCACTTTCCACCTTCCAAGCACCATGTAAATGTTAAATAATTAATTTACACAGCACCCAAGAGATATCCAGCTACTAAAGTTATAAAAGCCTTCTTATTTTGCCCGTAAGGAAACTGAGGCAAAGAACATACAAGCCTTATAAATCACTGTCAAAGAAATTTAGTCGCAATACCATTATTTTTCACCTACTCCTTATATTACCTGGCCAAATCAAATAAGAACTCTAAAGTGCATGCATAAGACCAAGAAAGCCACACTGCTTTTTCTTCATAGTTAGAGATGCTGTTTCTTATGCTGATTCTTCTGGTAATGGTGACAGAAAAATATAAGCGATACGAGACTTCTGCCACTGTTCATCTAGAATGCCCATCCTTTGTGTGACTTTCACATCCGAAGTCATCCTGGGAAAAGAGAGAGCGGAGGGATGCGACCTTGATGATCAGACTGAAAGGCGCATAGTTCAGCTCTAAGCAGCGATTCCTAGAACTCAAGATGGAAGGAGACTAGATAACCCCTAGAGTGTATAAACTCTCACAGAAGATGCACTATCATATGATAGGATGATGGGATGCTATGGAGGGACTTTTGAGTGTCAGAATGTCACATGGAATAACTACAGGGGCCTTCGCTATCTTAATTCTGGGATTCCATGTTTCTCTGACAATGGCAAAAGTGAACCTGCTCTTATGCTCAATCACACCCTGGTTTAGCCAGTCAAGATTTTTCCAGGAGTGGTTAGCATACATCTCTCCCCACAGTTACATGCTTTTCCTTATAACCTATTTTAATTTTAGTTATTTTTAGGTTTTTACCACAGGGTGTATGCACTCCCCAGAGAAAGACAGAGGGAGGGAAAGTGAGAAATCAACCCCCAGAGGAGATGGCCACATTGCCTTCTCCTCCATTCTCCTCTTAGTATTTTGGGTATGCATTCACACGTGCCCAGAGTGATTTTCAAGCCACTGAGTCCAAAACTCAGACTGCAGTGAACCATGTGAGAGTTAAGCGTCTGAACTGCCATACCACCTGCTGGCCCCAAAATATTTTCTATTTTATGATATCCTTCCAAGAGACAGTTTCCAAAAACAAAATATACAATTATAAAACATGCCCATGTCTATTTATGTTCTGTAGTGAGAATGCTGATTGTATAAGCTACATAGATAAAGATTATTTCCTTTCTCAAGGAAGTACTGAATATGGTGAATTAATTCAAAGTGGAAGTTAGTTTGAAAAACTTTAAACACTAAATATTTAGACATGTAACTCAAACTTCATCTCCTAAAATATGTCAACTGATTACGATTATTGGTTTTGCAAGGAAAACTTTCTAAGCCAGATGCTCAAATTGAGCCCATTTTGATTATTGATGATTTGGCAGGAGATGTGGCTAAAGTATGTAAGTGTTCTTTCTGAATAGATTATTGAAGTTTGAATTTGGAAAAGCTCATCCAAAATTGCTTTCCTTTTTAACACTTCTGCAGGTTGCAATTTTCATTTCAGATGGTAAGTCATGAGAAATCACAACTGTTCATTTTAATTTCTCAGTGAAAGGATGAATTTCAAAATCCGCTTGAAGCAAAACATGTTCATTTATGTCACACTGATTCTAGGTATGATTTTGTGGAAGTTGAAGATATATCTGAAACCAGTACTGTTATTAGAGGACGGTGGTGTGGACACAAGGAAGTTCCTCCAAGGATAACATCAAGAACAAACCAAATTAAAATAACATTCAAGTCGGATGACTACTTTGTAGCTAAACCTGGATTCAAGATTTATTATTCTTTTGTGGTAAGTAGCTTAACCTCCCTATGATTACAAGCAGACACTGGGTCCATGAAGTATAGTGATCATTTTCTATGATTATTTACAGTGGTGTGAGGGTAAATGAACTTTATTAATACCTTATGTCATGGTTTGTTCCTGTCTCCTGGCCAAATTGTTATAGTCTTCATCAGTGAGAACTATTACCTCAATCTTTAGGCCATACATTCTGAGAGTGATAAATAAAGAACAATAGTTCATAGTAAAGCAGATACTAAATTACTTTGGGTTCAACTGAGGCATTATAAGTTTATGTGAAAGTTAAACAGACTTAAGCATTAAAACTAAAGAACATAACTTATCTTTTGCACTGGAAAGTTATATATAAATTTCAACACAAGGAAAAAAAAAAAGTCCCGATAATTTCAGTTTAAATGATGACCCAGATTGGGGAAGTCTATATTAAAATCACAAAGCCTCAATGTTGGAAAGCTCTTTAAGAGCCTAAGTTCCAACTCACTACTCAAGAATATGAATACTGTTTACAAAAGCCATACTTATTTGCAGCCCCACCTTTATGTAAAACATTTCACCAGCATTTCTAACTTGAAGTGGTTCTGACTATTAGAAAATGTTCAGCCTCAAACTAAGTAAAAATCCACACTGTAGTTAATTCTAGTTGTGGAGTAATACTCAATTATCGATAAGCAAGACAGACAAGGTCCTGGAACCTCCTGGAACTTATCGTCTGATGGAGTTACAAGGAGTTAAAAAGCAGCAACAACCCAGAATACTGAGTAATAAAACAGAAGAACCACATGCCACAGCTTATGTCCATGGAGACAGTGGGATAATTTTGCCTGTGCATTATGTTAAATATCCTGAATCCTTCAACTGCTCATAGAGGATTGTCCCTTTTCCAAGTGTGGCTGCCAAAATAGAACACAGGACTATAAATAGTATCCATTTGTTGTTGTCGTTTCCTCTTAAGAATTATATTTAGAATAGGACAAACCTTGCTTTAAAAACTATGATGGCTTTTAGATTGTGGTGAGTTATTAAACGCTACGTAAATTCTACCTCAGAACATTGGAAATGAGAAAATAGCATGCAGCGTCATTGGTTCTCATTTTAATTTGTAAATAATCCATTAAGCCTGATTTGCACTATTGCAAATTCATGCAGAGCAGGTCAGTGTTAAAGTGTGAACCTTTGGTTTCTACATTTCTGCGCCTTGTAATGTGTTCAGTAATGCATCCGTTCTCAACTGTTCAGGCGCAAGGAAGAGTTGGCATGGAGAATGGTGATGGATAAGCCTAGTGAAGAATCTTTTTTCCCCTTAAAATATTAAGCACGATTAGTGCTAATGTGTATATTTTGTGACACTTCAGTTATGACTTAGTCAAATGATGAAGAAGTAGGGTAGAAGCACTTAACTTCTAAGGCAAAACAATTCATGTAGAAGCCAGTAGAAGCATGGGCTTAAGGAAAACCAAATCCTCTGTTTGAGGTGTTTTGGGTTATGAGGCAGGTTTATCATTCATTTTCTAGCCAATGTTCAGGGGAATGTTTAGCCTCTGTAGTTTGGATAGAAACTATTCGGCATCATTCCAGTCACTTATTTGCCTCTTCTAGTTTTTCTTTCTTTTCTTTTTTTTTAAGAAAAGATGGTAGTTATAACATTTTGTGTATTTCCCTACTGGCTTCTTGATCTGCATTCATTGAGAATAGCTAGACAGAGAGAGACAGAGAGACAGAAAGCGAGAAATCACCTCCCAGGGGGGATATCCATGCCCCAATCCCTTCTCCATTCTCCTCTCAGGATCTTTGGTGTGCACGCACACATTCCCAGTGTGAGCTTAAGCCACCAGGTCCAGGATTCGAACTGCGGTCAACTACATGGGAGTCCAGCAACATAGCCATTATGCCAACTGCTGGTCCCTTGGCAGCTTAGGGAAGATCATACATGGCTTGACCACAGTATTGAGAAGATCATTTTATTCATGTTTAAGTTTTGTTTTGTTTTGTTTTTCATTTTTTGGAAGAGATTTAAAAGCAGAGTTTATCAACTAGAGACGAGGTTTCAAATTGCAAGCAGGGCAGGTGTGAATTAAGAGGGAGATTTTTAGAATTTCAGAATTTTAGCATTATGTGAATCTCCAGGGCCTAGAGGAAGCTGTTTTGTAACACCTTCTTTAAGGAATGGTAGTACTAGGAAAATTTGAGCCTAAGAATAGTTCCTGAAGCGTCAACGTGTTCTTTGTAAGTGAGAGGCAGCTGTTAGGATAGGTCAGGATCATTCTCTTCTCATTTCTGCCTTTCCACTCCATGCTTCCCATTGAACATCTCTGGTCTTCCTACCTCCGTGACTCTTGAGGTATAAAGGACTTCTCCTTCGGCTGTAAGTAGTGGGTGCCCACGACCATGAGAGCCCTTTACACTGGAAGGAAATCTACATAGTCTGTGGTCATAGTAATTTTAGAAAGTCCCATTGTACCTTTTTGGGCAATTTTTCACTCCAGCAAACTGTGGGAAGCTAATGGACAACATCGAGATAACATTTTGGGATGGCAATGATTTTTATATTACAGTTTTGTTTGATGTGCTTAGAATTCAATCTTCTACTTTTTTTTTTTTTTTTTTTTTAGTTTTTTGGTTTGGTTTGTGAGTCTGTGTGTGTGTGTGAGAGAGAGAGAGAGAGAGATTTTTGCTATTGGACATGTGCACTTGCCAGAGAGACTGAAAAACAGAAAGCAAGAAATCACCCCCAGGAGGAGATGGCCACACAGCAATCCCTTCTCCCTCATTGTCCTCTTGAGATTTGAGGCTTATTTGCACACACAGCCAGCCTGAGTTTCACGCTATCAGGTCTGGGACTCGAGCCATGGTTGATCATGTTGAAGTCTGCCACCTTAACTACTATGCTACCTGCTGGCCCCCAGTCTTCTACCTTTTTTCGAGTGTCTATTACATTCTCCTTCCAGGGTAAGGCATCATAGCCACTTAGGCCCAGATCTTTACAATAAAACATACTTCAGATTGAAGGCAAGTGTTACCAGTTGCTAATGTTGTGATATGGAACAAGTATTTTTGTTTATTTGTTTTTATTTTTAGAGAGAGAGATTTTTGCTATAGGGCACATGTGCTTGCCAGAGAGAGAATCAAAAAGCCAGAAATCACCTCCCAGGGGGATGACCACACTGCAGTCCCCTCTCCTTCAGTCTCCTCTTGGGATCCTGGGCACACACACACACACAGTTGCCTGGTGTGAGTTTCAGGGTTGCCTGGTGTGAGTTTTGAGTCCGGGACTTGAACCACAGTCAACTATGTGTGAATCCAATGGCATAACCAGTACACCATCTGCTGGTCCCAGAACAAGTATCTTACCCTTTGCTATGATGTGTTTAAAGTGGAGTCAGTAATTGGAGATGGCATGAGATTTTAAAATGATAAGGAATACTAAGCACAGCACCTAGGACATAGTTACTGCTCAATAAATTGTGATAATCATCATACCTATATTATTTCTAATTGTGTGTGTGTGTGTGTGTGTGTGTGTGTGTGTGTGTGTCTGTTTCCCTCAGATAAATGGTAATGAACTTTTTTCGGGGGGGGAGGGAGAGGTTTTTGCTATAGGGTGTGTGCGCTCGCCAGAAAAACAAAGAGAGACAGAGAGACAGAAAGCAAGAAATCACCCCCCCCTGCCTTGGGGGGGGCCACACCGCAATCCCTTCTCCTCCATTCTCCTCTCAGGATCTTGGGCACACACGCACATGAGCCCGGCGTGAGTTTAAGCCACTGGGTCCAGGACTCGAACCGCAGTCAACTACATGGGAGTTCAGCGACATAGCCATTATGCTAACTGCTGGTCCCGATGGTAATGAACTTTTATGAGGATAGAAAGATACCTTATGTCTATGTGAATTTTACATTGTTCCTTATGTGTGGCTATCCAGTATGTTAATTAATGGCTTCCTGAGAAAATATGATTCATAAGAACTGCCTAATTTCATTTTCTTTCTTTCCTGCTCAGTCTTCTTTTCAATTTCATTTCATTAAAGAGAATAATTTAGAGAGAAAAAATAAACCAGAAGGCTAATGTTATCAAACACTTAGTAACAAGATATAATTATCTAAATAACCAAGTAGCTAGGGCCATCCAGGTGGTGTGGTGGCTTAGGTAGCCAGATCCCACATGACTGACAGTAGTTTGAGTCCTGCACTGGATCCAGAAGCTTTTCTGAGAATGTGTGTGTGTGTGTGTCTGAAATCCCAAGACAGTAAAAGAAAAGGATAAGGGATTGCAGTATGGCCATCCTCCCTGGAGAGTGCTCTCTCACTTTCTATTTCTCTCTCAGTCTTTCTGGCAAGTGCATGCACCCTGTAGCAAAAAAAGAAAAAGGAAAAAAAGAAGGCAAGACAAACAGAGTAATGTGATGGATAGTGACTGGTAAGAGGCCCGCTTCACTTCATCTAGGAGTGAAGGATGATCTGCAGATGTCAAATTTCAATTGAAACTGGAAATAAGGAGGCAACCATGCAAAGCTATGGGAGAAGTGTGCGTTGAGCCAGTGCTAAGAGCCTGAGACAGAAAAGAAAGGCATCTTTCCTTTGGCAGTAATGATTCTCTTGGTAACTTGTCATTCAGACTGCTAGAAGGAAGAGACAAAAAAGAGAGAAGCAGAGCAGTAGCTCACTCCTCGCACAGTCGAGACTGAGAAAGTTTTCTTATCCTTTATTTGGATCTTAACTCTTTTAGTACTTAGATGGAATAGGTAGCTAAAAGCAGAGGTTCAGCTAGGGCAGATGCTAAATAAGGGTCAACAGGACACTAACTGGAGCCCAGGTGGTGGTGCAGAAGTAATGCACCTGGACCGACATGGAAAGGCCCTGGGTTCCCATGCTGGGACCTTTCTGAGCACACTAGGTGCATGCGCACTTGCCCGTGATTTAAACCAACCGAGTCTGGAGTGGCTCACGGCGTGAGGATCCTACTGTGGGTGCCTGTCTGTCTCTCAGTCTCTTTCTTTCTCTCTCATGGAGGAAATAAATGAATACACTTTTTTTAAAAAGGCACTAATCAAAGTGTAGATACAAAGGAAACCAGGGCCATGGTCAAGTTCAGACAGTAGGGTAAGAGCAGTAAGAAGAAATAGCCACTGCAAAACCCTCAAGCACACGTTGGCGCAGCTGGCTGGCAGCCTGGGAGCTTCAGTGGGTGCTGACTGGAGCTCACATCCTTCATGAACAGTCTCCCTGCTGCAGCATTTTCTGGCAGGGGTAGAGAAATGTTGGTATTTAATACTTGGCAAATGTTCTAAAGTTTCTCCAATTATGTAGATTATTTTGATGAACTAGTATTCTCTTTGGGAAGCTTGAGTGAAAGTTATTTTAATCAGATTTCTTTCTTAAAACCTACATACATAATAAGGATTTCAGTAGAGCTGATGAGAGAGTGAAGAGCAAAATTTAATATTCTGGAGCAAAAGGTTATTTGTCAAAAGATATAACTAAGTGTATACGCAAGTGGTGATGGGTGAAGGGAATAAAGGGGAAGTTGGTCTCTTCTGAGGAAAGGAAACAGGAGAAGAAGGTAGGTAAGAAAGTGTGAGGGAAAGAAAAGGAGACAAAAAGGGATGTGGAATGAAATCGTTGATAATATTGTTTGCCCTGCTTGGTCATGCATTTGTTCCAGCGCATAATCCAACATACTTCTTGCCGAGAGCCTGTTAGGTGCTGTGTGCTATGATCAATACTGAATATAAAATAGTGAGTCAGGCCAGCCAGTGGCATGCTGGTTGAGGCATCTTGATTCCAGGGACCAGCAGTTAGCGTAATGGCTATGTCACTGGACTCCCATGTAGTCGACCGTGGTTTGCGTCCCGGACCCGGTGGCTTAAAACTCACTCTGGGCGCATGTGCGTGCATGCCCAAGATCCCGAGAGGAGAATGGAGAAGGGATTGCAGCGTGGCCATCCCTCCGGGAGGTGATTTCTCACTTTCTGTCTCTCTGTCTCTCTCTGTCTGTCTGGCGAGCACATGCACCCTATAGCGAAAACCTCTCAAAAAAACCCATCATAATAATAATAAAAACAGGCATCTTGATTCCACGTGACTGACTTTGTGGCTCAGGTCTTGGGTCTGGCAGCTTGAAAAACATGCTGAGTATATGTGTGTGTGTGCCCAAACTCCCAAGTGGAAAGTGGAGAAGGGAGAAGGGATTGTAGTATGACCATCCCTTCTGGTAGGTGGTTTCTCTCTTTCTCCCTATCTCTCTCTCTCAAGTGCACATGCCTTATAGCAAAGCTAAAAAATGATAATAATAAAAAGATATGTTATAGTAATAAAAGTAATAGTATCTAACCCTTTGGGATATTGTGGAGATTAAAGATATGTGGCACTGTATGTGAAGTGTTCTGTGTCATGCCTGGCATGTGACAAATAATCTGCTGCTATGAAACCGTGCATTAAACATCTCCAGGAAGACTGGCTTAGGAAGAGTGTGGAATGTGGAGCTGTGACACCCTTCAACCTCATGCCTATGCCAGTCCTCTTAGTTTACAGGATAGCAATGGACACAGGTTAAGTAACTTTAGGAATGAAGCAGGGAACGCACAGAGATTAGAGGTGTGCCAGTGGCCACAGAGCTCTATATATGTGCTCTCTCTGAGATATGACAGCTGTGGATCCACTCCAAAGAAAAATAAATATATCCAAACTTGTGCACAAAATTTCAGACGGCCCCACGAATCTCGTCTGTGATGTCCTGTGGATCCATAGATGCTGTTGAAGACCCCACAGAGATTGCCTCTGTGAGTTATCTGACTTTTGGAATGTTTTCTTGCATGTTGACTCGTCCTTTCCAACTCAAGCTGTGTTTGAAATAATACTTTACTACTGTAATTAATTTTCCTCATAAACTCCATTTGCTAATCACATGAGCAGATGACTCCCCCACATGCTGAGTGAACTCATTTGAGAGGGATGCTGCATAATGACTGGAGAAGTCCAGTACTCTATTTATCTAGCATGCAATTATACGGACATGCTACAGGGTAACTTTTATCCCTGAATACTAGGAAGAAGTGATTTTACACAATTCCGCCTTTTCATATATGGGTAACCTTTTTTTCTTTTTTTTTTTGAAGAGGTTTTTGCTGAGACAGAGAGAGACAGAGAGACAGAAAGTGATAAATCACCCCCCCCCAGGGGGGATGGCCACGCTGCAATCCCTTCTTCTCCATTCTCCTCTTGGGACCTTAGGCACGCACGCACATGTGCCCGGCATGAGTTTTAAGCCACCAGGTCCGGGATGCGAACTGCGGTCAACTACGTGGGAATCCAGCGACATAACCATTACACTAACTGCTGGTCCTCATATATGGATAACCTTTTCTCTGTAACTGCGCTTTTCAGTGTACTAATATTTTGATAGGTAGATAAAGAAGATGAGAAAAACAGGAAAAACGGCTACTCAACTATATGAGAAAATGGACTGCATACCTAAAAGATGCTGGACCAACAGGTGGCATGGAGGTTAAGGTTCTGGGTCCCACATGGCCGGCTATAGGGTTCAAGTTCCGAACCTGGTGGCTTGAAAGTAGAGTGGAGATAAGGGATTACATGGTGGCTATCCTCCCCATCCCCACACCACTGTGGGCTGATTACACACTTTCTCTCTCTCTCTTTCTAGTGATCCCATTTACCCTATAGCAAAAGTAATAATAACAATAATAATAAATAAATAAATAAATAAAAGCCTGTTGCAGCTAAGGTAGAATGTGCCAGGTGCTATTGCTAGACAGGCAGAGGCCACAGGGGACATTGGAGTTTGATTTTCAGCCCATCCTTAAGACCAGCTTGGTGGTTGATGACTATGGTCCCAACTGCTTGGGATTCTGAGGCAGGAGGATGACAACACAATGAGACTTGTTGAAACCCCCACACACACCACCACCACCACCACCACCACCACCACCATCAGGAAGAGAGGAAGGAAGGAAAGGAGACAAAGAAAGGAGTAAAACTCAGGAAAAAATATCTGCAACTAATGTGTACTTATAATTTCAACAAGTATTTCTGAAGACTGATAGTAGACAAGAAGAAATGATAGCACCTAGGGGAGAAAGGTGTACAATTGCAAACAGTGTAAATTGTAGTGATAAAATGCTTACAGAGTACTTGGGGCACACAAAGAAGAGGGACATGTAATGTGACTGGGACAAGACTGTGAGCTGGGCGGGAGGGGAGAGCACCCCAGGAAAAGGACATTGCCTACAGAAAGGCTCAAAGGCAAGAAAGAGCAAGGCATTCTGAATGTACCAGTGAGTTCATCCAAAGTGCTGCAGTTTAAGGGTGCCAACCACTCCTTACCCTTTCTTTTTCTTTTACAAAAGAGGTACATAGAGCCAAAAGGACACCAGAGTAGCAGCTTTATTAATGAGGGTCCAAGAAATAGCAAAGCTCAGGACTCCCTCGTGAAACTAATACTGAGAACTTGGCTGGGACAGAAAAGTGGGAATATAGTATAACTATGATGCGAATTCAGAGCCAAGAATTCTTGTGAGGGCTCCAAGGTCCATAAAACAGACATGGGTACACTTACACACACCTCCCACTGCACAGAGGGTCTTAGGTCTGATCAGAAATGGTCATACATAGTTACAAATTGGTGAGAGAGCAGGCAAGGACGGCAGGCTCCAGGCACAGCTGTGCTTAGCAAGTGGACCTTCAGGAAGTGAAGAAGAACTTCGTTCCTTCTCAATGACTGGTGATGCCAGAAGCAGGCAGCCTAAGACAGAAATGGAGAAAGGACTCTGGGCAGGAGTAGAAAGAGAAGATGGAAAAAGTGATCAAAGAATGAAATCCTGGGAGACCAATGAAATATTGGTTGATATCTATGTATCTGTGGGCTGAGGCAGTGATATGGAAAGAAGAGTTTCCCCCTTT
>NW_006159758.1:823281-824586 GCF_000334495.1 Tupaia belangeri chinensis
GACCCGGTGGCTTAAAACTCACTCTGGGCGCATGTGCGTGCATGCCCAAGATCCCGAGAGGAGAATGGAGAAGGGATTGCAGCGTGGCCATCCCTCCGGGAGGTGATTTCTCACTTTCTGTCTCTCTGTCTCTCTCTGTCTGTCTGGCGAGCACATGCACCCTATAGCGAAAACCTCTCAAAAAAACCCATCATAATAATAATAAAAACAGGCATCTTGATTCCACGTGACTGACTTTGTGGCTCAGGTCTTGGGTCTGGCAGCTTGAAAAACATGCTGAGTATATGTGTGTGTGTGCCCAAACTCCCAAGTGGAAAGTGGAGAAGGGAGAAGGGATTGTAGTATGACCATCCTTTCTGGTAGGTGGTTTCTCTCTTTCTCCCTATCTCTCTCTCTCAAGTGCACATGCCTTATAGCAAAGCTAAAAAATGATAATAATAAAAAGATATGTTATAGTAATAAAAGTAATAGTATCTAACCCTTTGGGATATTGTGGAGATTAAAGATATGTGGCACTGTATGTGAAGTGTTCTGTGTCATGCCTGGCATGTGACAAATAATCTGCTGCTATGAAACCGTGCATTAAACATCTCCAGGAAGACTGGCTTAGGAAGAGTGTGGAATGTGGAGCTGTGACACCCTTCAACCTCATGCCTATGCCAGTCCTCTTAGTTTACAGGATAGCAATGGACACAGGTTAAGTAACTTTAGGAATGAAGCAGGGAACGCACAGAGATTAGAGGTGTGCCAGTGGCCACAGAGCTCTATATATGTGCTCTCTCTGAGATATGACAGCTGTGGATCCACTCCAAAGAAAAATAAATATATCCAAACTTGTGCACAAAATTTCAGACGGCCCCACGAATCTCGTCTGTGATGTCCTGTGGATCCATAGATGCTGTTGAAGACCCCACAGAGATTGCCTCTGTGAGTTATCTGACTTTTGGAATGTTTTCTTGCATGTTGACTCGTCCTTTCCAACTCAAGCTGTGTTTGAAATAATACTTTACTACTGTAATTAATTTTCCTCATAAACTCCATTTGCTAATCACATGAGCAGATGACTCCCCCACATGCTGAGTGAACTCATTTGAGAGGGATGCTGCATAATGACTGGAGAAGTCCAGTACTCTATTTATCTAGCATGCAATTATACGGACATGCTACAGGGTAACTTTTATCCCTGAATACTAGGAAGAAGTGATTTTACACAATTCCGCCTTTTCATATATGGGTAACCTTTTTTTCTTTTTTTTTTTGAAGAGGTTTTTGCTGAGACAGAGAGAGACAGAGAGACAGAAAAGG
>NW_006159758.1:824721-831745 GCF_000334495.1 Tupaia belangeri chinensis
GGTCAACTACGTGGGAATCCAGCGACATAACCATTACACTAACTGCTGGTCCTCATATATGGATAACCTTTTCTCTGTAACTGCGCTCTTCAGTGTACTAATATTTTGATAGGTAGATAAAGAAGATGAGAAAAACAGGAAAAACGGCTACTCAACTATATGAGAAAATGGACTGCATACCTAAAAGATGCTGGACCAACAGGTGGCATGGAGGCTAAGGTTCTGGGTCCCACATGGCCGGCTATAGGGTTCAAGTTCCGAACCTGGTGGCTTGAAAGTAGAGTGGAGATAAGGGATTACATGGTGGC
This sequence comes from Tupaia belangeri chinensis, assembly GCF_000334495.1. NCBI lineage: Eukaryota > Metazoa > Chordata > Mammalia > Scandentia > Tupaiidae > Tupaia > Tupaia belangeri. The sequence continues at coordinate 825,030 of NW_006159758.1, forward strand.
TATCCTCCCCATCCCCACACCACTGTGGGCTGATTACACACTTTCTCTCTCTCTCTTTCTAGTGATCCCATTTACCCTATAGCAAAAGTAATAATAACAATAATAATAATAAAATAAATAAATAAAAGCCTGTTGCAGCTAAGGTAGAATGTGCCAGGTGCTATTGCTAGACAGGCAGAGGCCACAGGGGACATTGGAGTTTGATTTTCAGCCCATCCTTAAGACCAGCTTGGTGGTTGATGACTATGGTCCCAACTGCTTGGGATTCTGAGGCAGGAGGATGACAACACAATGAGACTTGTTGAAACCCCCACACACACCACCACCACCACCACCACCACCACCACCATCAGGAAGAGAGGAAGGAAGGAAAGGAGACAAAGAAAGGAGTAAAACTCAGGAAAAAATATCTGCAACTAATGTGTACTTATAATTTCAACAAGTATTTCTGAAGACTGATAGTAGACAAGAAGAAATGATAGCACCTAGGGGAGAAAGGTGTACAATTGCAAACAGTGTAAATTGTAGTGATAAAATGCTTACAGAGTACTTGGGGCACACAAAGAAGAGGGACATGTAATGTGACTGGGACAAGACTGTGAGCTGGGCGGGAGGGGAGAGCACCCCAGGAAAAGGACATTGCCTACAGAAAGGCTCAAAGGCAAGAAAGAGCAAGGCATTCTGAATGTACCAGTGAGTTCATCCAAAGTGCTGCAGTTTAAGGGTGCCAACCACTCCTTACCCTTTCTTTTTCTTTTACAAAAGAGGTACATAGAGCCAAAAGGACACCAGAGTAGCAGCTTTATTAATGAGGGTCCAAGAAATAGCAAAGCTCAGGACTCCCTCGTGAAACTAATACTGAGAACTTGGCTGGGACAGAAAAGTGGGAATATAGTATAACTATGATGCGAATTCAGAGCCAAGAATTCTTGTGAGGGCTCCAAGGTCCATAAAACAGACATGGGTACACTTACACACACCTCCCACTGCACAGAGGGTCTTAGGTCTGATCAGAAATGGTCATACATAGTTACAAATTGGTGAGAGAGCAGGCAAGGACGGCAGGCTCCAGGCACAGCTGTGCTTAGCAAGTGGACCTTCAGGAAGTGAAGAAGAACTTCGTTCCTTCTCAATGACTGGTGATGCCAGAAGCAGGCAGCCTAAGACAGAAATGGAGAAAGGACTCTGGGCAGGAGTAGAAAGAGAAGATGGAAAAAGTGATCAAAGAATGAAATCCTGGGAGACCAATGAAATATTGGTTGATATCTATGTATCTGTGGGCTGAGGCAGTGATATGGAAAGAAGAGTTTCCCCCTTTGGGAGAGCAAAGACTATCCAGAAGGACACAAGTCCACAGTTATCTTCATGTTTTAGTGTTTCAATCAGTCATTTTTAGTTAAAAAAAAAAAATTAGGATGGTTAACACTGTGTTCTGAGAAGAGGTAGCTACCACTTACTCCTTCTGTAAAAGGATCAGCCATTGTGACAGAGAAGTTAAAGATCCCATGAACTTTGGACAAACTCCAGTCTGCTCTTCCAGGTGTAGGAAGGAATCAGAAGAAAATGAATAACCCAATTAAAAGATGGGAAAATGAGCTTAATAAACAACTTTCCAAAGAAGACATACAAACAGACAAAAATCATATGAAAAAATGATCAACATCCCTCATCATAAGGGAGATGCAGATCAAAACCACAATGAGATACCACCTAACCTCAGTCAGAATAGTGAAGATTAAAAAATAAATAAATAAAAAGGTGCTAGAGGGGATGTGGTGAAAGGGGAACACTCCTACATTGTTGGTGTGAATGTAAATTGGTCCCGCCACTATGGAGAACATTATAGAGGTTCCTCAAAGACCTTCAAATAGAACTACCATATGATCCAGCAATTCCACTCTTAGGTATCTACCCAAAGGACAGGAGAACATGCAGTCAGAAAAGCACTTACACAACTGTATTTATTGTAGCATTATTCATCATTGCTAAGACATGGAACCAACCCAAAAGTCCACAAACAGATGAATGGATTGAAAAAGTGTGGAACATACACTCCATGGAATACTACTCAGCCATAAAAAACAATAAGACCCTGGATTTTGATAGAAAATGGACAAATATAGAAGATTTGTTGCTGAGTGAAGCAAGTCAGACTGTGAAAGAGAGATATTGTATATCTCCACTTAATATATGCCAACTACCTGCACTCTATGGTAGAGACTGAAAGTCTGGAGGACATAAAAGCATTTAAAATAGTTATGGACAATATATACAAAGTGGAAGGAGAGTGTGGGAAGTGAAGAGCATAGGAAAGAAACTTGGGGGAAAAAATAGAGAAGTTAGACATTTTGGGGCATAGATATAGTTTATTATCTGTTGATGAAAATGTGTATAGTATTCTCAACTGGGCTGGACTGAGGTATATATCATGCTGGGTAAAGTCTCTTTAAAATCTAAATGATGTATAGCAATTGAATGTATAAATAATAATAATAATAATAATAATGAAAAAAATAAATCATATGACAAAACTCATCAAGCCTTGAAAACAACTGTCCTTAATGTTCCCTCTAACAGTGGAATTGTGATAGATTAAGGCTGACCTCCATTTGAGATTGTTTCTTTCACCTAGGAGAAAATTAAACCACAGACTCAAAGTGACTCCTTCCCTATTTTGCAATTGAAAATTGGAGCCAGACAGGCAAAAAATCAAAAGGAGAGATTGAAAAGGCTTAGTGCCACCTCTGTAAAAGAGAGATGCATGAATAAATAATCAAGTAATCATTGCTTCTTGGCTGGGCTCTGCTAATCACTTCCTGATTGGCTTCCCCCACTGTCTCCCCTACCTTCAGTCTGTCCTGCACATGGTTTCCAGCTGAAGTAGAGCTGTGAGCATAACATTTTCCAGCTGAAAAATTGTGAATGACTCCCAATTTACCATGGAAAAACGTGTAAATACCTCACTCTGATACTCAAAGTCTTCCATGTTCTGTCCAACTTAACAAATTGCAATTCTCCCTTTTTCTCTTTTGCTTTTTTAAAATTCATATTCTTCAGTCCAAAGAGCATTTATCCTCTCATAAACTAATTTCATCATGATTTCCTACCTCTACTCCTTGGCAATTAAACTGGCATATACACGAACAGCATCAGCAGCTTTGACAGACTTAGGGCTTCTTAAATATCATGAAAGATCCCTGGGTTCCCAACAATCTATCATTTCCGTGGGTCTTCAAGGAGACCTTGAGAGCCTTCATGGTTTTAGGATAGGCCATTTTGTTTGTTTCGAGGTTTTATTTTTTTTAATTTTTTTTAGGATTTGAGTACAAGGTAGAGGATATGTAGTTCAGAAACACTCCAGTTCAAATCTGTGCATTGTCTATGAAACCTGAAACATCATCTCAGCTGTCTAAGCTGCTATTTCCGCATCATAAAATGGAAAGGATCACTTGCATCATAACGCTACCTAAGGTTTAATCTGTAGAATAGTGTATAGGTTTGGAGGCCCAGTGGTGGTGCAGTAGTAACACAGTTAATCCACATGGGAAAGGTCCTGGGTTTGCATCCTGGGACCTTCCTGTACACCGGCACACCTACATGCCCATGGTCTTGGCCAACTTTGGGTAGATAGTGGCATAAAGATTCTATTGAGGATGGCTCTCTTTCATTAAAAAAATAAATAAACCTTTAAAAATAGTATACAAGTTTAGTAATAGTTTGTGTGAAACAAGTGGAATTATTATCACTGCTATTGCCATGAAATGTCTTCAGAGGCTTAGACATCAGCATTCGTTTTAATCAGTGTAGACTATTATTACATAATATCTCAGACTGGGTGGCTTCCAAATAACAAAAATTTATTTCTCACAATTTTAGAGGCTAGAGGCCTGAGATCTGAGTGCCAGCATGAGGGGATTCTAGTGAGGGTCCTTTTCTAGATTGTAAACCAATGACTTCTTATATCTTTGCATAACAGAAAGAGGATAAGGGAGCTCCCCAAGATCTTCTTTGTAAAGGTACAAATCCCATTCATTAGGGTTTTACCATCATGACTCATTAGTAATTAACTCCCAGGACCAGCAAGTGGCATAGTGGTTAAGGCATTGGACTTCTACATGGTTGACATCAGTTCAAGTCCTGGACCCGGTGGCTTAAAGCTCACTCCAGGTGTGTGTGCATACCTGCCCAAAATCCTGAGAGGAGGATGGAGGAGAAAAAATTGCAATGTGGCCATCCCCCTTGGTAGGTGATTTCTCACTTTCTATCTCTCCAGTGAGCACACATACCCTATAGCAAAAATGTCTCAAATAACAACAACAACAACAACAATAATAATAATAATAATAAACTCCCTGAGGCCTCACCTCCAATACTGTCACATCAAGGGGTTAGGATTTTAATGTGAATTTGGGGGAAACAGGAACACAAACTTTCTGTCTATCAGTATCCTAGATACTGCTGAGCCAGGGGAACATTGCAGAGATACCTAGATAGAGGGTAAGATCACACCTCGGGCAGTCACGTAGTAGTTTCTAGTTTCCAGTTAGAAATTCATGGGCCAGAGGCAGTATTGGGAGGACCAGAGCCAAGAACTCTTTCAGCCGCGTTAACTATACCTTTCCTTAGTCCATCCTTTTGAATTGTCAGTGAAAATATCTTGGTGTACTGCTCTACAAAGTCATCCATTACTCATCTAATTCCGTAAAACACTGTGAAAACAGTCCTTTAGCATGTTCCTCTGGCTCAAAGACAACTCAGGTCTCTTCAATGTACAGTTGTTCAAGGACACAAGAACTCGTGATCTTTCGTTATTTTCTTTTTTCCTGAAATGCTAAAACCAGATTATTTTTATTAAAAAAAGATATTAAAACTTCCTAGTATTTTAATCTCTACAATAAATGTTTCTATAATAGGTTTCAAAAACAAAAATATGAATTACTAATTCAAAATTATTTAATTTCTCCATGGGCAATAACCTAGATAGTGAAATGATTATGAATATATATATGTAAATATACATTTTATATATATATATATGTATATATGCATATATATGTGTGTGTGTGTGTATTCACAATCTCTTTTTTTTGAGAGAGAAAGACTTTTGCTATGGGGCACATGCACTCGCTGGAGAGACAGAGAGACAGAAAGTGAGAAATGATCCCCTGGACGATGGCCACACCACAATCCCTTTTCCTCCCTTCTCCTCTTGGGACTTTGGGCACGCACGCACAAACACCCAGCCTGAGTTTCAAACCACCGGGTCCAGAACTCAGACCACCATTGTGCCACCTGCTGGCCCCCCAATATATATTCACAATCTTAATCAGGAAATTATTTCTGAAGGAAAACCAGTTATAAAGGCAGAGCTCTAAGTTAAAGTTTTAGTACGATACCTGATTTCAATTTAATGTTGCAATAGTTAGAATAACTAAATGATTTCCCTTTCTTTTGAGCCTTGTTTGTAAGAGTGTCCCTTATGTAACAAATGATATATATTATGTACCAATATGATGATACATTTTTAAAGTTTTCTACTTATGTATTTCTTTTCTGAAAGTGGAGAGAGCCATCCCCAACAGCGTCTTCAGATTGTGATCTGTCCCCTACCTCAGCCAGGACATGGGCATACACAGCTCCTGACTTACACAGAGGACCTTGAGACACAACCCAGGGACTTCCCCACGTCGCTGCAGCATTGTGGAGCACAGCACATTACAACTAGCTTACGGCAGTGAACAGTTACTTCTTTCTCCTTTTCTTTCTTTTCTTTTAAAAATTTATTTATTTGTTTAATTTGCTTATTTCTTTCATCCATGAATGAGAGGAACAGAAAGAGGAAGAGAGAGACAGGCATCCCCAACAGGGTCCCCATGCCTCAACCGACCCTCAGCCCCAGCCAAGCGCAGATCACAGACACTCACATACTTGGTATGTCCATGGAAGTCTGGACGTGAACCCAGAACCTTCCTATGTGGGTCGGTTTCATGGATCGTTTTGCCAGCGTCCAGCTCCCACAAATGGTTATTTCTTACTTTCTTTTTTTCTTTTTTTTTTTTTGGAGAGGTTTTTACTTATGATGCATGGGCTTGCCAGAAAGACAGAGACAGAGAGATAGAAAGCGAGAAATCACCCCCCAGGGGGTATGGTCACGCCGCAATCCCTTCTCCTCCATTCTCCTCTTGGGATCTTGGACACGCACGCACACATGGCGTGAATTTAAGCCACCGGGTCTGGGACTCGAACAATGGTCAACTACATGGGAGTTCAGCAACATAGCTATTACACAAACTGCTGACCCCCCAAATGGTTATTTCTAAAACCAGTTGCAGGCAGAATGGCAAAGCAGATCTTATTTTTCATGGCCACAACTTTTTCTTGGAATCATCTACAAATTTGATCCCCTCAACCCTGTGTCCCACCCTCACCAAATGCCCCAAAATTCTTTCCTCAGAAAGCAAAAACACTAGCAGATGTTTCGCATAGACTAGGCTGTAAATCAGTTCTCTAATTAACGTGGTCACTCATTCATTCTTCGAACATTTTCATGCATCACAGTCTCTATGCCAGATTCCATGCAAGGTTCTGGGGATACAAGACATGAAACCTGCCCTCAAGATAGTCTGAGGTAGAGAGGTGATAACCGGTAGTTGAAATACAAACGGAGGGCTTGTGGAAGGGCAGAAGTGAGAAAGTAATTGTGTCCCAGGGAAAGA
>NW_006159758.1:831876-850631 GCF_000334495.1 Tupaia belangeri chinensis
CATAACATTTTCCAGCTGAGAAATTGTGAATGACTCCCAATTTACCATGGCAAAACATGTAAATACCTCACTCTGATACTCAAAGTCTTCCATGTTCTGTCCAACTTAACAAATTGCAATTCTCCCTTTTTCTCTTTTGCTTTTTTAAAATTCATATTCTTCAGTCCAAAGAGCATTTATCCTCTCATAAACTAATTTCATCATGATTTCCTACCTCTACTCCTTGGCAATTAAACTGGCATATACACGAACAGCATCAGCAGCTTTGACAGACTTAGGGCTTCTTAAATATCATGAAAGATCCCTGGGTTCCCAACAATCTATCATTTCCGTGGGTCTTCAAGGAGACCTTGAGAGCCTTCATGGTTTTAGGATAGGCCATTTTGTTTGTTTCGAGGTTTTATTTTTTTTAATTTTTTTTAGGATTTGAGTACAAGGTAGAGGATATGTAGTTCAGAAACACTCCAGTTCAAATCTGTGCATTGTCTATGAAACCTGAAACATCATCTCAGCTGTCTAAGCTGCTATTTCCGCATCATAAAATGGAAAGGATCACTTGCATCATAACGCTACCTAAGGTTTAATCTGTAGAATAGTGTATAGGTTTGGAGGCCCAGTGGTGGTGCAGTAGTAACACAGTTAATCCACATGGGAAAGGTCCTGGGTTTGCATCCTGGGACCTTCCTGTACACCGGCACACCTACATGCCCATGGTCTTGGCCAACTTTGGGTAGATAGTGGCATAAAGATTCTATTGAGGATGGCTCTCTTTCATTAAAAAAATAAATAAACCTTTAAAAATAGTATACAAGTTTAGTAATAGTTTGTGTGAAACAAGTGGAATTATTATCACTGCTATTGCCATGAAATGTCTTCAGAGGCTTAGACATCAGCATTCGTTTTAATCAGTGTAGACTATTATTACATAATATCTCAGACTGGGTGGCTTCCAAATAACAAAAATTTATTTCTCACAATTTTAGAGGCTAGAGGCCTGAGATCTGAGTGCCAGCATGAGGGGATTCTAGTGAGGGTCCTTTTCTAGATTGTAAACCAATGACTTCTTATATCTTTGCATAACAGAAAGAGGATAAGGGAGCTCCCCAAGATCTTCTTTGTAAAGGTACAAATCCCATTCATTAGGGTTTTACCATCATGACTCATTAGTAATTAACTCCCAGGACCAGCAAGTGGCATAGTGGTTAAGGCATTGGACTTCTACATGGTTGACATCAGTTCAAGTCCTGGACCCGGTGGCTTAAAGCTCACTCCAGGTGTGTGTGCATACCTGCCCAAAATCCTGAGAGGAGGATGGAGGAGAAAAAATTGCAATGTGGCCATCCCCCTTGGTAGGTGATTTCTCACTTTCTATCTCTCCAGTGAGCACACATACCCTATAGCAAAAATGTCTCAAATAACAACAACAACAACAACAATAATAATAATAATAATAAACTCCCTGAGGCCTCACCTCCAATACTGTCACATCAAGGGGTTAGGATTTTAATGTGAATTTGGGGGAAACAGGAACACAAACTTTCTGTCTATCAGTATCCTAGATACTGCTGAGCCAGGGGAACATTGCAGAGATACCTAGATAGAGGGTAAGATCACACCTCGGGCAGTCACGTAGTAGTTTCTAGTTTCCAGTTAGAAATTCATGGGCCAGAGGCAGTATTGGGAGGACCAGAGCCAAGAACTCTTTCAGCCGCGTTAACTATACCTTTCCTTAGTCCGTCCTTTTGAATTGTCAGTGAAAATATCTTGGTGTACTGCTCTACAAAGTCATCCATTACTCATCTAATTCCGTAAAACACTGTGAAAACAGTCCTTTAGCATGTTCCTCTGGCTCAAAGACAACTCAGGTCTCTTCAATGTACAGTTGTTCAAGGACACAAGAACTCGTGATCTTTCGTTATTTTCTTTTTTCCTGAAATGCTAAAACCAGATTATTTTTATTAAAAAAAGATATTAAAACTTCCTAGTATTTTAATCTCTACAATAAATGTTTCTATAATAGGTTTCAAAAACAAAAATATGAATTACTAATTCAAAATTATTTAATTTCTCCATGGGCAATAATCTAGATAGTGAAATGATTATGAATATATATGTAAATATACATTTTATATATATATATATGTATATATGCATATATATGTGTGTGTGTGTGTATTCACAATCTCTTTTTTTTGAGAGAGAAAGACTTTTGCTATGGGGCACATGCACTCGCTGGAGAGACAGAGAGACAGAAAGTGAGAAATGATCCCCTGGACGATGGCCACACCACAATCCCTTTTCCTCCCTTCTCCTCTTGGGACTTTGGGCACGCACGCACAAACACCCAGCCTGAGTTTCAAACCACCGGGTCCAGAACTCAGACCACCATTGTGCCACCTGCTGGCCCCCCGATATATATTCACAATCTTAATCAGGAAATTATTTCTGAAGGAAAACCAGTTATAAAGGCAGAGCTCTAAGTTAAAGTTTTAGTACGATACCTGATTTCAATTTAATGTTGCAATAGTTAGAATAACTAAATGATTTCCCTTTCTTTTGAGCCTTGTTTGTAAGAGTGTCCCTTATGTAACAAATGATATATATTATGTACCAATATGATGATACATTTTTAAAGTTTTCTACTTATGTATTTCTTTTCTGAAAGTGGAGAGAGCCATCCCCAACAGCGTCTTCAGATTGTGATCTGTCCCCTACCTCAGCCAGGACATGGGCACACACAGCTCCTGACTTACACAGAGGACCTTGAGACACAACCCAGGGACTTCCCCACGTCGCTGCAGCATTGTGGAGCACAGCACATTACAACTAGCTTACGGCAGTGAACAGTTACTTCTTTCTCCTTTTCTTTCTTTTCTTTTAAAAATTTATTTATTTGTTTAATTTGCTTATTTCTTTCATCCATGAATGAGAGGAACAGAAAGAGGAAGAGAGAGACAGGCATCCCCAACAGGGTCCCCATGCCTCAACCGACCCTCAGCCCCAGCCAAGCGCAGATCACAGACACTCACATACTTGGTATGTCCATGGAAGTCTGGACGTGAACCCAGAACCTTCCTATGTGGGTCGGTTTCATGGATCGTTTTGCCAGCGTCCAGCTCCCACAAATGGTTATTTCTTACTTTCTTTTTTTCTTTTTTTTTTTTTGGAGAGGTTTTTCCTTAGGATGCATGGACTTGCCAGAAAGACAGAGACAGAGAGATAGAAAGCGAGAAATCACCCCCCAGGGGGTATGGTCACGCCGCAATCCCTTCTCCTCCATTCTCCTCTTGGGATCTTGGACACGCACGAACACATGCCCTGAATTTAAGCCACCGGGTCTGGGACTCGAACAATGGTCAACTACATGGGAGTTCAGCAACATAGCTATTTCACAAACTGCTGACCCCCCAAATGGTTATTTCTAAAACCAGTTGCAGGCAGAATGGCAAAGCAGATCTTATTTTTCATGGCCACAACTTTTTCTTGGAATCATCTACAAATTTGATCCCCTCAACCCTGTGTCCCACCCTCACCAAATGCCCCAAAATTCTTTCCTCAGAAAGCAAAAACACTAGCAGATGTTTCGCATAGACTAGGCTGTAAATCAGTTCTCTAATTAACGTGGTCACTCATTCATTCTTCGAACATTTTCATGCATCACAGTCTCTATGCCAGATTCCATGCAAGGTTCTGGGGATACAAGACATGAAACCTGCCCTCAAGATAGTCTGAGGTAGAGAGGTGATAACCGGTAGTTGAAATACAAACGGAGGGCTTGTGGAAGGGCAGAAGTGAGAAAGTAATTGTGTCCCAGAAGTTGGCCAGGAAATAATTCACAGAGGAATCAGTACTTGACCCAAGGAAGAGGTGGGGGACCATTCAACTCAAGCAAGGGAGTAAAATGATTCACTGACTGATAACAGTTTAAAGCCTTCCCATCCCAAGTTATTTGCACTTGAAAGCAACAAAGCCTAAAGCTAAAGGGAAGAAAGAAAATCTGCCAAAGGCATTTTAGGCTTAAACTAGAAAGTAAAATTTAGGCAGCTAGCAGCATCACAGTTCTAGGAAAATGATTTTTAAACAAGTGGCACTATTAGAATTATTGAAGGGCTTTAATTTTTTTTTTTTAAATGCAATTAACCAGAACTGATCCCTGATTACTGAGTCAGAATCTCTTAGGCAGTACTTAATTTTACAAAACTCCTCAACTGATTCTATTGTATATTCTTTTTTATGCAAATTTCTTAAAGTATTTTTATTTCTTTCTTCTATGAGTAAGAGAGACAGAGAGAGACAGTACTCCTAACGGGATCAGATCCAAGATCCACCACTAGACTTCAGCCTGCTCTGGAATATGACACATTTGTCCCTGGCATATTCAGGGAGGTCTCTGGACTTGAACTGAGAACCTTCTGTGAGTTGCCTTGAAGAGCATAACATTTCACCACTGCAATGTATCCTCTTAGGATACCATACCCAAGTTCCTGTTGGCTCTCCATTTCACCACTTCCATAACATTGAGTTTACTGCACCTGTTTCACAGCACTGCTTTGTAGCTAGAGTAACACCACATCAAAGAGAGTACCATGACTTAGCTAGCCTAAGGCATGAGAAAGCTATTCAGTATATGTTCCAGATGAACTAATATTTTCATTCAGAAGGCTTCAGGGAAATCTGTGAAGATTTCTAAAACACCTACTACATACCAACCACAACAGGATTAAATAAGAGAAGATACCGGAAAACACTTTGTAAAATGTAAATGCCCCCACATAGATTTGAGGTACTATTATTATTACAAGCTACTGGGTGCTTCTTAACTCCGCTGAAAAATTCAGAAGGTTCAAGTGTTTCTCACATTGCATGTACTCTTTTACAGTGGTAAAAACATATTTAAGTCCCATAAATAATGACTTCTTAATTAATTTATTCACTCAATTCCATGCTACCTTCAAATACAACAGCATTTTCATTCACTGTTCTGTTACTTAATTTTCTGCATGGAGGTCCTAGGAGAGAGAGTCACCAGGGTAGCCATTTTGAAAGATAGTATTCATGTTTTGATATTCACTTAAAAAATAAGCAGCCCCGTTACCTTAAAAACACTGTACCATGACATGTAGGCTGAGGTGCAGTAGCAACATGGTGCTCAGCAAGGCTGACCCAGAAGGGAAGGTTCTGGGTTTGCATCTGGAAACTTCTCTGAACACAAAGGACACACATGTGCCCACAATGGGGCTAGCTGAACCTGGGGGTGGGTCATGGCATGAAGAATCTATTGGATATGTCTGTCTATCTCTCTTACTTATCCTAGAAATAAACAAATATAATATTTTCATTCAGAAGGCTTCAGGGAAATCTGTGAAGATTTCTAAAACACCTACTGAATACCAACCAAAACAGTATTAAATAAGAGAAGATACGGGAAAACACTTTGTAAAATGTAAATGCCCCTACATAGATTTGAGTTACTATTATTATTACAAGCTACTGGGTGCTTCTTAACTCCGCTGAAAAATTCAGAAGGTTCAAGTGTTTCTCACATTGCATGTACTCTTTTACAGTGGTAAAAACATATTTAAGTCCCATAAATAACGACTTCTTAATTAATTTATTCACTCAATTCCATGCTACCTTCAAATACAACAGCATTTTCATTCACTGTTCTGTTACTTAATTTTCTGCATGGAGGTCCTAGGAGAGAGAGTCACCAGGGTAGCCATTTTGAAAGATAGTATTCATGTTTTGATATTCACTTAAAAAATAAGCAGCCCCGTTACCTTAAAAACACTGTACCATGACATGTAGGCTGAGGTGCAGTAGCAACATGGTGCTCAGCAAGGCTGACCCAGAAGGGAAGGTTCTGGGTTTGCATCTGGAAACTTCTCTGAACACAAAGGACACACATGTGCCCACAATGGGGCTAGCTGAACCTGGGGGTGGGTCATGGCATGAAGAATCTATTGGATATGTCTGTCTATCTCTCTTACTTATCCTAGAAATAAACAAATATTAAAAAATTCCACTATTTCTATACATTGCCTACTTTCTTTCTTCAGTAACTGAATTTTATTTTGAAGGCAAATTATCTTTAAGAGAAAATTCCTTCCATTTCACTATTCTTTTTTAGAGGTTTTTGCTATATGGCACGTGCGATCACCAAAAAGACAGAAAGAGACAGAGAGACAGAAACCAAGAAATCACGCCCCGGGGGAGGATGGCCACGCCACAGTCCTTTCTCCTCCATTCTCCTCTCGGGATCTTGGGCACACATGCACACATGCACGGCGTGAGTTTAAGCCACCAGGTCTGGGATTCTAACTGCAGTTGACTACATGGGAATCCAGCAACATAGCCATTATGCCAACTGCTGGTCCTGTTATGTTTTAATTAAAATACTGTGCCATCAGAAAAGCCAGGACACATTTATGCCAAGAAAAGTATGTCTTGATTTTTCTTTTTTTAAAGAATAATTTGTTTAATTTTATTTGTTGCTATTATTATTATTATTATTTACTTTACTATAGAGTACGTGTACTCACTAGAGAGAGATAGAGAAAATGGAAAGCAAGCTGCTAGGTCTGGGGCTCGAACCACAGTTGGCCATGTGGGAGTCCAGCCCCTTAAACACCACTACCTCGTGACTTTTCTGATGACCCAATATAATAAAAACCAAACAAGAAAATATATATATCACTTGATTTTTCTGTATATACTCCTATACTGTAACTATAAGAGGGGTTTGAGGTGACTAATTCAACCAATAATTATGGAGGACCTCCTATATGCTTGGTACCAGGAGAGGACTCAGGGAGCCCAGCCCAGCTTTCGAAGAAGAGTTAAGCCAGTATTAATAGCACTGTCTGAAGGAGATCAAGGTCAGAGGCCCCAGGGTGGTGCAGCAGTAAAGCACAGCACTCCCTTAGGCAATCCCACTGAGGAAGCTTCCTGTTTAAATACAGACCCTTCCCTCGGATTGTTGGACACATAAGTGTCCATGATTCAGGGCTAACTGAAGGCTGGGGGCAGTGGGTTAACATGTGTTGGCATTTGCACCATCTCTCTCTGCAGCCAAGCATTAGCTCATAGAATTAGTTGTGAACCACCATTAGCATAACCTTAATAAGGAGGTACAGGGGCTAGCAGGTGGCAGGGTGAAGGCACTGAACTGCCAAATGGCTGACCAGGGTTTGAATCTCAGACCTGGTGCCTTGAAAATCACACTGGGCACATGTGTGTGTGTGCCTGTAATCCCAGGAGGAGAATGGAGATGGGACTGAGGCATGGCCATTTCTCTTCAGGGGTGAATTCTCACTTTCCCTCTCACTGTCTGTTTCTCTCCAGCAAGCAAAAAGGCATCATGGCAAAAACCAATCAATCAATCGATAAATAAATAAATAAATAAATAAATAAAGGCATCGTGGCAAAAACCAATCAATCAATCAATCAATCAATCAATCAATAAATAAATAAGGTGCTACCGAGGTCTATGGACTAGCTCATCTGTACCTCTCATTGGCTTTTCATAAAACTGAACTTCAAAGTCTCATTCCTTAATGGCATATTGCCAGGATATTGATTGCTAATATTGTCCACATCTAATCCCAGTCCAGGCTTCTCACAGCTGCCTTCTCCGTAGAACCTCTGAGATATAAAAGAGGACGATTAAGAAGGGAAGTCAGACAAGTGATTCCCCCAGGCTGTAGCAGAGGTGCCCAGCCACGGGGATTTTGGGATTTCGTGCTCGCTCTCCAAGTCATTGGGCAATACCTGGAAACAGTTTTGGTTGTCAATGCTGGGAGGAAGATTGCTAGTGGCATCTGGTGGGTGGAGGCCAGAAATATTAGTCAAAATTCTACAACACGCAGCAGGCCACCTTTCCCCCCACTCCAGCACATAATTGTCCAGCCCAGAGTGTGAGAAACCCTGCTGTAAGCCATTTAAACACATTTTACTGCCAACATTACCCTTGGGGTTTCCTGGAGTATTTTAGAGACAGGAATCTGAGGAGCAATCAGAACAACAGAGGACCAATGAAGACTAAAGTAAGAAGGAAAGAAGGGGCAAGATTATGTAAAGTCAGAGAAAACTGACGGTAATTTACACAAACCACAATCTCCTTTTACTATTTTCTCACTTCTTTGGCTTGCTCTCAGATTCACTGCACGTGTGTTTCCTACTGTGTAACTATGTTGTGAGGATTCCCAAAGTGGGCACAGTGAAAAGGACCTACTAAGTAAGTAACTGGGAGCATGTGCAGTAATACAACTGAAGTGTTCTTTGAAGATATCATAATTATGAAATAAGAAATCGGTTTTGAAATCGGTTTTACATGGTCAATATTTGCATAAGGGGTTAAGTGGTTATTTTCAAGGCAAAATCTGTTATTTTTCTCTTTCATTTTTTTGTAATTGCTGAAGAGCACACCTACTCATCCAAGAAAAATAGATGGAAAGAGGAGAAAGCACTTCCCATTGTGTAGTTACGCCACAATTCCTTCTCCATTTCTCCATCCTCTTTGGATTTTGATCACGCATGCCTATGTCCCTGGAGTGTTTCTCAAGCCACCAGGGCTGGAATTCAAACCGTGGTTGCTCATATGGTATCCAACTCCCTAACCATTCAGTTATGGGGCTGGCCTCCAGAGAGTTCTTCTCTTTATACCCAGTACTTTTAATTCATTTCTCATAAATTGTAAGAGAAAATTAGTACTAATAAAGGTCCATAAGCAAAAGAGTGGTTTTTAATTAAAAAAATAGAGAAATTACATATTCATAAATGGTTAAAAGAAAAGATTTCTAATGTGGGATTTATAACAACAAATAAGATACCGAAGTTTCTTCAGCTTTCAAGGGCTACTAGTTTAAGATTAGATGTACATACTTAAAGATAGTCACATAAAAAGGCACTAAAATACTGCTTCTATTGCTTTTTCCTCAGAATGGATACCAACAAAGAGCTCAGAATTTAAGTACAAATGTGATTTTCATAAATATATGTCAGGCAAATTGAAAGATTTACAAACTAAAAGACTTCAGAAAAATAAAAGCAAAAAAATCGAAATAATAAACATAAAAATCAAAGTTATGGCATGAATATATTTGCAGTAGAAGACAGGTGCTCAGTTACAACACATAACACGCTTAAAAGCAGAAACGGAAAGCTCTTGTGGGCCATTCATTATACTCTCCATCACAGCAGTACGCTGACTTCTTTCCAAAGGTATATCTTTGAATACTTTGCCCACTCTTGTGTGAAATGACTTGCAGGATGACTTTTCCACTACTCCCATTTTGAGACCATTCCACAATTTAATAGATATCACTATGAGGAAAACTTTGTAGATGTGAAGCCTACATTTTCTTTTATTCAATTTCATGCCCTACCTTCTAGGTATGCCCCCAGGGAACATCATAAACAATTCTTTCCCTTCATGGTGATGCATTTCGAATTCTTGAAAATTTGTATGATATCCCCCTAAGTCACTCTCTAAAAAAGATTACACACACTGTACATCAAATACTTAATTCCTTAGTCGATGAACAGTATATTTTGTTTTTATAATCTTGTCGTGTAAGTCATTTTCCCAGCCTGTTAATCAATCAGCTCTTCTCTAAATTCCCTCAAGTTTGTCAACATTTACATTAAAGTACTTGCAAAATGATTTGGTAATCTGATTTCCATCTTATCAATGCACTGCACAGATAAATGATTGATTTCTAGTTGCAGACTGAGGTGCTTTTTTTAAAAAGTACTTTTGAGATATCTTAACAGTTCCTTTACAGATATTTTTCATAGTAGAACATTCTCTTGAAATTTTAGGGAAAGGAGTTGCATTTATAGAATCAGTGATATCAAAGTCATAACATTTTTCTTAAAACTCACTTCCTGCTACATATGATACACTATAATAGCCAGTTTGCATTAATTATTAATATTTAGGGAAATTGTTAACGGTCATGTTTTCTCAACTCTGAGATGATCTATAGCTAAGGTAATATCAACATTTCTTTATAAAGAATGTCTACAGGCCAATGGAGGACAGATCACAGCTGGGCAAGAAAGGAGGAAGACAAGTTAGGAGATGATTATAGTAATTCCAAATTGGTGGAATAGACTCCTGAGTTAAAGCATAGGGAAGAAGCCATGATTTTGAAGGATTAAGAAAATATAATGTGGGGGCCCAGCCGATGGTGTAATGGTTACATCTCTGGACTCCCATGTATTCGAGTATGAGTTCTGGACCCAGTGGCTTAAAACTCACACCAGGCACATGTGTGTACATGACCAAAATCCCAAGAGGAGAATGGAGGAGAAGGGATTGTGGCTTGGCCCTTTCCCCCCGGGGGGGTTTCTTGGTTTCTGTCTCTCTGTCTCTCCAGTGAATGGACATGCCCTGAGGCAAAAGCCTTTCTTTAAAAAAAAAAGAAAGAAAGAAAAGAAAAGAAAATATAATGTGAGAGATGTGGTAATAATTTGGGAACGTTTTAGTATGACTTCTAGGAGTATGATATACACAATTAAATGAAGTTGGTGATGTTTTTCTAGGCAAGGGTACATGGATGATAAGCAGGTATTGTGGGAAAATTGATTAGTACCATTTTGGACATGTTGAGTTTGAAGAACTTATGAAATTTGACAAAATTATTTGATTCTCAAGAAAGATTCCCTGGACTGAAATATGTGGTCAGGCATCATTCACTTACGAAACCAGGGAAGTCAAGAGTTTACTCCAGTGCCATGTATTTGGGTCAGAATCCGGGGAAATGCTGACATCTGAGGAGACATTGAAAGAAAAGAAACCAGGGACGAAATAGGAATATATAACAAAACTAAAGGACATATCACAAAACTAGAACATATCACAAAAACTAAAGGAAGAGAAGACTAAGGAGGGGAGAGTTATCAACCATATTAAATGTGAGAAAAATATCACATAAAACAAAGGCTGGAAATAGGCAACTCAGAAGCTACTGAAATATTAATAAAGTCTTTGGATTAAATTGGTGGCATAAGAACCACATTGCCTTGGGATGAAGGATGAATCAAACATGCAATAAACAGCAAATGAAAACAATTTCAAGAAGCTTGTGTGTAAGAGGACACCAATTTAAAGAAATAATATCAAGAGAGGAAATTATAATCAAGGAAATATTTAAGGTGCTACAGACACAGCAACTTAAATGAATCTCAAGAACATCATGCTGAATTTTTAAGAAGCTAATTTAAGGGCCAGGAGGTGATGTAGTGGCTAAGATGCTGGACTCCCACATGGCCAACTGTGCTTCCAGTCCCAGACCTGGTGGCTTAAAAATCACACCAGGCACATGTGCATGCATGCCCAAAATCCCAGAAGGAGAATGAAAGAGAAGGAGAAGGAACTGTAGCATGGCCATCCCCCGGGGGGATGATTTCTCTCTTTTCTTCAGTGTCTCCCTTTGTCTCCTCTCTAGTGAGTGCATGAGCCCTATATGAAAAACCTTAAAGAAAAAAAAAAAAGCTAATTTCAAGAGGTTACATACTCTATGATTCTATTTACATAACATTTTTGAAATGACAAAATTATAGAAACAGAGAACAAATTATTGATTGCCAGGGGACAGGGCATGGGGAGTTAAAGTGTATGTGACTATACAGGATGATAATGTAGTATGATGGATCTCTGTACTGATGAATCTATTGTGTATCTTGATTGTGGTAGTAGTTAAAAAAAATATGCTACTGGGGCTGGCAGGTGGCATGTGGTTAAGGG
Organism: Tupaia belangeri chinensis; assembly: GCF_000334495.1. Classification (NCBI taxonomy): domain Eukaryota; kingdom Metazoa; phylum Chordata; class Mammalia; order Scandentia; family Tupaiidae; genus Tupaia; species Tupaia belangeri. The sequence continues at coordinate 843,629 of NW_006159758.1, forward strand.
CACTGGACTCCCACATGGCCAATGGCGGTTTGAGTCCTGGACCTGGCAGCTTGCTTTCTCACTTTCCCTCTCTCTCTGTCTCTCGCTCTCACTCTGTCCTTCTCTGGTCAAATTAAAATAAACAAGTAAATAAATTTAAAATAAATAAATAAAAAATAATGTATCAACAAACATCTTTCTGTAGATTGTAGATTATAGAGAACAAAGAAGTAGGAGAGAGTAAAGATACAGGAGAAAAAAAGGCCACACCATGTCCAGGGATTGTAATTTTTTTCCCCACAGGAATCTGGATGCAAGAGTCCAGAGCCTGATGACTGGATTGTTCCAAGTAGGGCTTTTACAGGGTGGTGTGGGTCACAGAACAACTGGTGGTAGGAGAGTATTGGTAAGAGAGGGCTTGAAATGATGGATTGTGAGGTCTTTAGAATCAATAAAAGGCTGACCACTTATTGGACTATAGAGTAACTAAGTGTGTGGAGGGCTCAGCGAGGCTGAAGAGATGTGCTGGCAGTGAGAGAATTCAAGAGAATGCAAGGGCAAGGTCGGCACGGTCACGTGAGTGCACATTGCAGCTAACATTTAACATTCACAGGGAGTTGCCGACATGGGTACATAAGAAGGACCGTGATAGACAAAAGACTACAAGCCAAGGGTGTTCCCTGTGCTGTCACATGAACACTGACATCATCCAGAACAATGGTAAAAGCTTTGGAGACAAAGATAGGAACCCAGATAGCACGGTCCCTTGTGAATGTGGGGACGGGACCAGGACTTGGTTAATGCAGCCATATAGAGGGTGAAAGGTGGGGAGAATAGCTGAGTAGCCTGAGTTTCAGAGGAAGTAGCTGTACTTCATTCTCTTTAAAAGAATTTGTAAAAAAAAGATAATTGCCTCTGAATAGTATCTTTCTTACTTTTAGATTGAGACCTGTGAATACATTATACTAGAAATAAATCAGTGGTTTGGAATATTCAGAAGGAAGCCAGACAAGAGGTGCTCCATACCCACATTTCCCCAGCCCTGCAGGGTTTGGGAGATGGGGGTTTTTACCTGATAGACCTGGAGGGAAGTGCTGACTCCTGAGGGGAGTAAAGCCCAGGTTATAACACCCAAGAGTGGGTGGTCAGTATAGGCCTCAAAGGTGTGAGGGTTGTGTCTATAATTACTTGGGGTCTAGAATGTGTCATAAAACAATACAAAATAAAGTAAAACAAGTCTCTCAGAAGTGATAGGATACTTATGATGCCCCATTTAAAAATTATTCTACTTAATAGATTTTGGACTGAAAACACTCAACCAATGTCAGAAATCCAATTTAAAGTTGCCTTTTTATTTTTGAAGAGAATGTGGAGTCCAGGCTAAAACAGCTCCCCAAAGCAATATTCTTTAGCATTTACAATAAATCATCAGCTTTCAATCCCATCAGTAAAACGAAGAAGTTGGCAGAAGATAATGCAGTGCTCTCTTGAGAGCAAAGATTCTTTTACCTTATATTGTTATCTTCTATAAAAGTTTGTGGCTTTTTTTGGTTGCTGCAGCTCTTAAAAGAATAGTCTTTTCCTCTCTCGACACAAGATTACTAGGGATACTTTTACTTATCCTCGTGAAATAAAAGATACACATCGACTGAATAATACCGGTAGAGGTTGACTCGACCCATTTGAAGAAGAATGAGCAAAACTGAATCAAGCTACAGAAAATATCAGTAAAGCAAATATCTAGCTCCCCTAACCCATATTATTTTGCCATGAACAGTCTTTCTTCCCTCCTCTCCCATTCCTTATTCTGTCCTCCATAACTCATCAGGAAGTGTCCAAAACCTAAGGAAAATGAAATGACTCTAATAAATGTTTGTTGCCTGGTCCAAGTACTTTTTAGCTTCTGTGTATTGAATGTTATCACGTTGTCCTGCATCATAAGGAGAAGTGAAAAAGTCCCCTTCCTTTGTGCTCTTTGAGAATCTGTAAGTGGTAATGGCAGGGGCACTCACACTGTCAACTTGCTGAGTCAGGGGCCTGGGAGAAACCTGAGACCAGCCACGTGTGCCATCTGGAGTTGCTATCCAATCTGCAGAGTGGAGGAAGATTTTTTTTTTCCTCTCACCTGGATATCAAGAAGCTATTGAAGTGTCAAGGTTTTCCATTTTGCTCAGCATAGGTGTTCCTGTTACCTAGGAGACCTCCTTTAAATCTGTCAGTCAGAATGACAGGAAGTTACCAAAGACTTCTCAAGGGCAATGAATTTCCCATTAAGATCCAGACTACTGTAGACAGCATTTAACAGGGATCAGTGGTGTGAGCTGGACCATTAACTTTACACAGCTCCCAACTCACTGGGCACCCTTCCCCCATGGATACTGGGTTATTTTCTTCATATAGACAAGAACTTTGAGTTTCAATTGTACTATTTCTATCAGTAAGTATCCTATAAACATAGCTGCACATATAATATTATGTGAAACTTTACATCCAATTTAAATAAAATCTCATGGGAATTGTACAATTGTTGGATTTGTTTTAAATAGAGCTTCTGAAGCTGAAAATAAAGAAGTACCTAGCTGACCACCTTTGATAATAATAAACAATTGTTACATTTTGTAGGACTGTGAACTAGATGACCCCTAAAGTCCTATCTAAATATTTTACAGAAAAGGTAATATTGCATGTGTACCTCCAAAATATTACTGTAGGGGCCAGCAGATGTTAGAAGGTAAGGCAACCAGATACCCCATGGTTCAAGTCTCAGACCCAGAAACTTGAAAACCATGCCAAGTGTGTGTGTGTGTGTGTGTGTGTGTGTGTGTGTATGTGTGTGTGTGTGTAAGCATGTGCCCAAAATTCTGAGAGGAGAATGAATGAGAAGGGATTGTGGCATGGCCATCCCCCTTGGGGTGACTTTTCACTTTCTCTATATATTGTTCTCTTTGTCTCTCTCCGGCAAATACACATGCCCTGTAGCAAAAAATAAAAAATGAAAAAAAAGATGACTTTAGACTAGACTATGCTTGTTGAAGAATCACCATAACCAAAAGAAAGTTTCCCCTGGCTTCTCACATGTCAAATGCAGAGATGGCATAGTCAATGTAACTCAGTATCTATGTATCAAGGCTTCTGTGGCATTTCCAAAATAGATTCCTTTACAAAGGATTTACTTTTAAATCCCAATGATATTTCTGTGAGGAAACTTATGTCATAGAATGAACAAATGTTTTTCAAATACGCTTGGTAATGGAATTACATTCTCCCTATTCCACCATTCCATGGACTACTTCTACCTTTATAAAATCTCAGTATTACCTGAGATAAAGTATTGGTTTAAATATTATATTATGGGAAGTTTAAACCAAACTGCAACTACCAATTAGATTAGAGGGCAAAGACTGTGATACATTATGAAGTAGAAGTTGGGTTTAAAGTTAATGCATCATAAAACAACATAACATACCTCAGGAGAAAACAATAACAACAACATACCTCACCCCCACCCTAGACCAGTGGTACCACTACCTCCACCATCTGTCACTTCCATGTAGACCTCACCTGCTCCCTATGCATCTCATACAGGACAGGAATGAATCCACCAAGATGATTGTCTCTAGAACCACCATGGTTTTCTCATCTTTTTCTGATGCACTGACAGATTTCAGGTAGGGTTGGATTAGGATTGGGAGTGAGCCACAGGGTAGGGCAATTTTCATGGTTTGCCACTAGTGCATATGAGGAAGGAAAAGAAAGTGTGACTGAGAGAAGGAGCCTCTTTTCTTTTTTTTTTTGTAAGAATTATTTTATTTCTATCTGTACATTTTAAAATTTGCTATGGGATATGTATGCTTGCCAGAGAGAGACAGAGAGCGAGAGAGAGAAAACGAACGTGAGAAAGCAAGCTGCCAGGTCCAGGACTCAAACCACAGTCAGTAGTGTGGGAGTCCAGCACCTTAACAACCTTAACTACCTTGCCACCTGCTGGTCCCAGAGGATTTTTTTTTTTTTTGAGAGAGAGATTTTTGCCATAGGGTGCATGCACTTGCCAGAGAGACAGAGAAATCACCCCCTAGAAGAGCTGCCACACCATAATCATTTCTCCTCCACTCTCCTCTCAGGATTTTGGGGACACAAATAAACACAGCTGGTGTGCTTTAAACTGTGGGGTCCAGGACTTGAACTGCAGTCCAATATGTGGGAGTCCGGCAATGTAACCATTATGCCATCTGCTGGTCCCAGAGGATCTTCTTTTCTTGAAGCCTATACTACAGTGGAAAAATTCTGGCCTCAGGCAGATCACGTGGAGTTAGGTGTATGAGTTAGATGCTCTCTCATGAGTGAGATGCATCCTCATTGGAAAATAATAGCTCTGGACTCTGACCCTGAAATTAGTCATGAATAGTCATTTGTTAAATTACACTGCATTAACAAACAACCCCAAAATGTCAGCAGGTAACAAAAACAAAGGTTTGTTTCTCATTGATATTATAGGGCAGCTACTAATCACCCAATGTATCTTCTTCATTTGGAGTTCCAGGCTGAAAGATCAACCCCCATCTGAGACTAGCTTTTACTTCAGTACAGAGAAGAGTGGTGCTAGAACAGTACAATATGTTTTAAAGTTTCTGGTCAGAGATGACATTTATTGTTTCTCCTTACATCACATTAGTCAAAGCAAGTCACATGGCCAACCCTGCCATCAAGGGAGCGGGAGGTACACCTCTCCCATGGGTGATCTCCAGGGTAAGGTCCTGGAAGGACAGTCCCAGTAGAGGGCAACACAGTATCTGTGTGTTGAAAGCTCTGGTAAATGATTGGTAATGCCTCTTCCAGTTCCAAAATTACAACTTTTAATTCATAACATAAAAACAGCAATAATTAGCTTGGATGTAGAATTATTTTTGCCAAGAGAAGGGAGGCTTGATAAAAGATGACCCAGTCCAAGAACAAGCTGAACTCCTGCATAAATTAGAAGTTTGCATATGCAGTTTTTAATGCCTTTAAATGCCTTCAGCTATTCTAAAGCAAAATCATGCCCTCTTAAACTTTCTTTTAAGTTTATTTATTTTTAAATTTATTTCTTTCATGAGAGAAAGAGAGCAAGACCGGGACCCCCAATGGGATATTGCCATGCCTCAATCCCCTCCCCATCCCTCAGCCTTCCAGCCAGCCAGGATCACAGGGGCACTCAGAGAAATGCTCAGTATGTTCAGGTTGACCAGGGATCCAAATCCCAGACCTTGCCACACAATTCCAGTATCATATGGCAGTGCCCTACTCCCTGTACCACTGTGGCTGGGCTCCTATTAAAAATTTTGATTGATATTTTAGAGATTTCCTATATAACAATACATGTATATGGCATTTTTAATCAGACAAAACTTTCATATATCTGTCTCTATTTCACATCACCAAATTGACCATGGCAAGTTTGTTTACCACGTGTTCCTAATGCCTAGGACAGTAAGCAAGAAAGAGTAGGCACTCAATAATTTGCTTGGGAATGGGAAGGAACTACTTTGCAGGAAAGATATTGGAAATAGTTAAGCCAGGGGAGCAGTTACCATTGAGGAAGGAGTTAGAACCCTAACAAACAGGTAATCAGGACATAAGGCCCAAAGATGGAGACGCTGTAGTCAAGCTTACACTAGGAACTGTTTGCTCACAAGAAGTAGTTTGCAGCAGTGACACAATGATTAATCCAGGCTGCTTGACCTAAAGTAAATATAGCAATTAAGGTTTTTTTCAGGTCACATCATATTCCGAGAACAAGATAATGATCTTTATGGCCCATAGCTTTTAGACAAAGAGGGTCTTATGACCTATGTACCCACTCCCAAACTAGGAGAATAGCCTGGTCCATCTAGCATGTGACTCCCACCATGAGAGGAATGCATGTACAAGTTCCTCCTAGCTGGTATAAAAACCTCTGATGTGACCTACAAATTGGCAACCCATTGTTAGGAAACCTGCCTGTGCTCGGAGAACTTTCCAGCTCTCAATAAACTCCACTTTGCTATCCCCTTTCTGTGTTCATATCTCTAATTCTTCATGAACATGAGACAAAAATCAGATCCTGCACTAGTTTGAAGCCTGATCACCCCAATATCCCACCTTACCATTTCCTTTCCCCCAAAGAATGAACCCAAGAAGAGATTACACATCCTTTCATTTAATGATAAGGGAAATGACCAGTCATGAAATTAGAAAAATATCTCCTTCTTGAGAATACCCAAACTGTTAGATTTTAAAATAATTATTTCATTTAAATCTATCTATTTTATTTATTTAATTTAATTTTATGTGTTTGTGTGTGTGTGTGTGTGTGAGAGAGAGAGAGAGAGAGAGAAAGTAAGAAAGTAAGTTGCCAGGTCTGGAACTCGAGCCATGGTTGGCCATGTAGAAGTTCAGTGCTCCTAACCACCACACCATCTGCCGCTTCCCCCCAAGTTATTATTTTATCTAGTGTGTATTTGTGCTTTTACCCAACTCACAAATTGATAGGGAGAGTGAAATGTGATGAGAGATGTTAAAGCTTTCAGAAAATTTTAAAAATCTCAATGCCCATCTTAGGTGGTGATATTATTATGCTATTGTAAATTGTATAGAAAAATAAATGTGAAAATGTGTGAAAGCCAAGGACTTTGTATATAACAGGACTTTCCTAATACTGTTACATATAGTGATTTATGTTTAATCCCCAAAATGTCTCTTTGAAACAGGGATTATCTTTGTTTTCAGATGGAAACATTGACGCACAGAGAAATTAAGTAATTGATGCAGGGACTCTAGCTGATAATGGGGAAGTAGGGATTTGAAACCAGAGTCTGACACCACAATTTCTAACAGGTGATTCTCACCTTTGCAAAGGTACTAATACAGCCTTATTTAAAGTAGAAAGACAACATATTATAAAGGTTGTACTAATTTTGGAAAGAATGCAATAAATGTCCATCTGGGTCAGTTAGTTTCACATGAGTTATCTAATTTAATCCTCAAACAAACCCTGTGAGGGGAAAGA
>NW_006159758.1:850662-870105 GCF_000334495.1 Tupaia belangeri chinensis
TCCCATTTTACAAATCAAGAATCTCGAGCATTGAGAGTTTACCTTGCCTGAGGTCACACGGTGTTCCAAGTAGAATTCAATTCTGAGTGTTCTATCTCCAAAGCCACTTTTAAAATAACTTTAACACTCTGATAATCAAATCTCTTCTACCAATCAAAAAATGTAGCCAATGCTGTGTTTGTAAAGTGAAGTAGTAAAGGAGGTGCTCATCTTTCCTGCTCTTCATTTAGAGGCATGGGCTTGATTTATTTTGTTTGTACTTAGAGATCTTCTCCTGAAAGCCATCCAAGACCATTTGTATTCAAGCATCTTTATGATCCCTGCTGAGTTTAGAGATAGCTTTTAGTAATCCCACCAAATCAATTCCTGCTTCCCCAGCCTCTGGGGTCATCCTAAAGTACTTAAAGGGATTCTCTTCTATTGAATTCTCTGATCAGGCAAACATTCTATCTTTTCTTTGAGGAAGAAAGGTAATTTTGATCCTGCTGAGGGATAAGATAGGACTAAATTGTATTTGAGTGGAAAATGCTATTATCATTTTAGGGGTTTGATTACCAAAATAAGGAATGACTCCTAATTCCGAGATTACCTTAGAAAATTATAGACATTTCAAAGAGCTTTTTCAAACCAACAGCACTGAATTTCTTACCTTCAATTTTTTCCGCTACTCTCATCTTTCCGAATAGCTCTCTTTTATATACTGTTTTCGAAGAACTTCTTTATGTTACATAAATTCACTGACTTGGACATGGTAAAAAGTTATTTTTCTTTTCTTTTTCTTTTTTTTTTTTTTTTTTTTTTTTTTTACATATGCCTTAAAAGGGAAGCATGTGAACAAGGGAGGGAGAGAAGTGAGCATATTACAAATCAGCTCCTGGGCCAGAATGTGCTACAGTGATGACACTCTGTAAGGCTGTAAGGCTGGCCTATGTGTTCCAGGTTTCAGATCTGGAGACTTCTCAGGATAGAGCAAAGATTTGTATGCCTATGATCTGGGGTTGGCTAAGTTGTGAGTTGATTGCAGCATGAACACGTTAAGGGTGCCTGTCTTCCTCTCTCTCTCTCACTCATGGAAGAAAGGAAAAAAGGAGCATTAAAAAAAAAAAAGGCCCCTATAAGTTAGTGTAATGCAGCACACTTTGCCAAAAGACTAGGAGTCTGGGCACCAGATCTTCCAGTGATGCTGACACTAACTCCTTTGAAGATTTGGTTTCCTTTGTGTGGACAAAGGATGGGCAGGATAACAGCTCCTGACTTTCATGTAATTTGCACTTCTCTTTCTCCAGTATCTTGAACCATGTAGTCAGTAACAGTGGAAAAAGTAATTGTCGAAAAATAATTAAATATTATTTTAAAAAATTGCAAGTCTGATATTTAGGCCCATGTGGTTTTCCCTACTCTTCCTTTTAGCCTCATTGCCTTACTGGTACTTTGGGCACATGACACATAGATCCAAGATGGTGCCACTCTCTGTCTTTGTACATGTTCTCCTCTCCACCTCCCTATTCCCTACAAGAGCCTTGCTTATCAGTCAAAGATCTACTTCCAGACTACTTTTTTGCAAGACCTGTCCCCAGCCCTCTTAAATGGATGAAAATCACTATTTTCTCTACATATCTTCAGGACTTTGCTTATGGCTCTAATAGAACACTTATCTCTATAGCCCTTAGGCACTTATTCATGCCACAGCTATTTATTAATACCAACTGGTAGCAGCCAGTGTGGCTTATAAGGCTTTATGTGAATCATTTTATTTGGTCCTCATGACAATTCAATGATTATTCCTTTTTTTTTTTTTAAGATTTTATACTGTAAGGCATATGTACTCACTGGAGAGAGTAATGCAGAGAAGGAAAGGGATAAATCATCCTCCAGTGGGGATGGCCACACCACAATCCCTTCTCCTCCATTCTCCTCTTGGGATTTTGGGCATGCATGCTCACATGCCTAGTATGATTTTCAAGCTGCCACCCAGGACTTGCACTTCAGTTTAACACGTGGAAGTTTAGTGCTCCAGCCACTACACCACCTGCTGGTCCCTGTTTATTCAATCTTTTGTTGAACCTGCATTTATTGAATTCATGTTGGTTAACAGGCCCTTTTGTAGGTGCTATGGATAAAGCACTGAGAAGGTTAGAAGATAATCCACCCTCACTGGACATAGATTCCAATGGAGAGACACACTGTGGAACAAATACAGAAATAAATGAAGCGGTGCTATAGACTGAATCTTTGTATTCTTTCCAAATTCTTATATTGAAACTCTAACCCTAAGTGTGATACTATCCATAGATTTGGCCTTGGGGAGGTAATTATGATATCAGGATGGACACCCTTGATGGGATTAGTGTTCCCCTAAAAAGAGACATGAGAGAAATTATCTCTCTCTCCATCATGTGAGGACACAACAAGATGTCTGTCTAGGGGCTAGACAGCGGTGCAGCAGGAAAACGTCACACTCTGAAAGGCAGTGCCACATGACGAGGTTCCCAGTTCAAGTTCAGAGACCTCCCTGACTACACAGAGTACACTGGCGTGCCTGTGATCCAGGGTTGACTGAAGGCTGGGGTGGGCAGCAGTGTCACGATCCTGTTGAGGTTTTCTCTCTTCCTCCCTCTCTCACCCTCTTTCTTGTTCTCTCTTGTTCTGAGAAGAAATAATTATGCAAAACTTAAAAAAAAAAAAAAAAAAAAAAAAGGAGAAGGAGACAGCCATCTCCAAACCAGGAAGAAGGCCTTCATAGAACCCAACCATAGTGGCACCCTCGTCTAGGGCTTCCCAGTCTATAGAACTGTGAGAGTAAAGTTCTGTTCCTTATAAGCCATGCAGTCTAGGGTAATTTGTTCTAGCAGCTCAAACTAAATAATGTAGATAATGGTAAACCATTAGGAAAATGAAAGTTGCTGATGCAGAAGTTGCTGACAAGAGTGGGGCATTAGAATTAATTGAGATGATACATTCATTAAGGGCAGTTTTTCATCCAATACAGCTATGCATTACCCAGTACTTTGCTCAGTGAGTTACAGACTTCGGTCTTCCAAAAATCTTAGTCAGGGCCAGCAGGTGGCTTGGTGGTTCAAATGGCTAGAACCCACATGGTCTGCTGTGCAGTTCAAGTCCTGGACCCAACAGCTTGAAAAATATCCTGGACACAACTGTCTGGGTGCCCAGAATCCTGAGAGGAGCATGGAAAAGGGACTGCTGTGTGGCCATCCCCCAGGGATGCTTTCTCACTTTCCCTTTCTCTCCTTTTCTCTTTCTCTCTCCAGCCAGAACATACACCCTATAGCAACATTTTTTAAGGTCAAATCATGAATCAATCTTAGAACTTATGATCTATGAGGTCTCTCCCAGCTCCCAAACCATGCTGCTGAGAATGAAAAATTAGGTAAAAGGTGTTAAGTGTGAGACATGAGATCTGCCAAAAGAAATTTATATCCAAGGAATATCTCAGCTAATCCTTGGGCCAGGGCAACTACACAGTCAGCTCTGAATTTTTATGGCCCAGAGGAAAAGCAATACGTTACTTAATCCTGGGAACCAGCAGCTAGTGTAATGGCTATGTCACTGGACTCCCATGTAGTCGACCGCAGTTCACGTCCCGGACCTGCTGGCTTAAAACTCACACCGGGCACATGTGCGTGCATGCCCAAGATCCCGAGAGGAGAATGGAGGAGAAGGGAATGCGGCATGACCATCCCCCCTGAGGGGTGATTTCTCGCTTTCTGTCTCTCTGTCTCTGTCTGTCTGGCGAGCGCACATGCCCTATAGCGAAAACCTCTCCAAAAAAATAAATAATAATAGTTTACTTGATCCCTTGGGTACTTTCACTCCACCTTTGGAATGTGTTGTGCTTTCTTTCTTTTTTTTTTTCAGCAAAAATTACCTTTGTAATTATATTTGGCCTAGATCAATACAGCAATGAATTTATATTCTCTAAGTCCACAGCATTTGATGGTGTAAAAAATATAGCATGAAGCAAAGGAGAGCCAATTTAGGATTCAAATTCCACTCTGCATGGGACCAGCAGATGGTATAATGGTTACGTCTCTAGACTTCCATGTAGTTGACTACAGTTCAAGTCCTAGATTCAGCAACTTAAAACTCATGCCGGGTGCATGTGCATATGTGCCCAAAATCACAAGAAGAGAATGGAGAAGGGATTGTGGTGTAGCCAGATTTTGATATGACCATTGTTCTGGGGGTGGTGGTGGTGGTGGTGGTGATTTCTCCCTTTCTGTCTCTTTCTATATCTCTGGCAAGTACATGCATTCTATAACAAAAATCTCTCTCTCAAAAAAAAATTCTGCTGTGCAAAGCCTAGTTTTTCCTTTCATAAACAGCTGATGAATATTGCTAATGTAATGATGAAAGTAAAGGATGCTACTGTTAACTGATGATAACCAAAAGCAAAAAGGAATTTTAAAAGCCCTTTAGTATGAACTAATAAGATTCAAATTACAGAGTCTCATTTAAACACCACTTATCCTATTCAGAAATGATCCTCCCAGCCAGTAGGAGAAAGCTGAGTTGTTTACTCAGGAGTAGTGATGAAGTTACATGGATTGAGTCAGGCGTTTGTTCCCAGGAGATCTCCACTGACATTAACCATGGAGTTTGGCAATGGCACTGAATTTTCCTCTGTACAAAATTTTACTGGCCCTTATCAGAATGAAACCCAGGACCTGTGTGTTTTGATCCAGCTCCAACAAGCTCAGCTAATGGGATCAGACAGCAAGACTGCTTTTGAGATCCGAAACTTGCAAACTGCTTTGATTCATCACTAGTAGAGTAGGGAATGGAAACGGAACTGCAAGGTCAAGAATGTACTAATCTCACTTTTTGTCAGTGGAATGGTTTGCAAGAGCCTGAGCGCCACACTTGTGCTTCAGACTTGGTAGTAACTGTCTCTAGTTTAACCACATAAATGAGTCTGGAAATCCCCTCAGAACTGGGTCAGGGTGAGAAAAAGGAACTTTGAATTAACTGTTATTTAATTTACATAATTCTACAATAATAGCATGGCTAGTAAATATCAGTAGAGCCCATAGTACCAGGTGATAATTATGGTGGACAGAAGTTCCGATGGGTACATCCTAGTTGAGCTTAAGGATAAAGATGAGTGTGTAAAGGGAAAATCTTCACAAACCATACAGAGTCACCTCCCTAGGCAATATTCATGTTTTCAAAGAGAACACACAACTCTTTGAATGTTTTAAGGTTAACTTGTTCCAGACTCTTATAATATTTTCCCTTTTCCTTTATAAAATACACCCACTGAGTAACATTTCATGAGTGCTTTTCTTCCTGGTACTCTACAAAGCTGTGTTGACTGTGGCTTTATCTCTTGGACTTCAAAAGGTATTTTCTTCCTACGGTCACATCTTGAGACTTTTAGTTAGCAATGGAATAATTTGAGTTTATACAGGTAATGATTTTAGCTAAGGGAGTTTGGTGGCATGGCCTTAATCTTCACAATGTTTATAATTCCCTTTTCCTCTGATATTAGCTTTAATAAAGTAACTAGCTTTTGGCCAGAATGAGAACAATCTATTTATAGAATGCCCATCAAGTACAGAGAAATTCAGCAGCCCTTGGGAGTGGGAATTTCAGCAGAGTCAGGAAATAGTTTGTTGTATCTTGAACATGAAACAGTATCTCCTCTCTCAGTCACAATAATGAACACAAAACAAGTAACCCAAGTGCTCACGCTGTACTAGACAGGGTACTAAGTACAAGGAAATGAAAATAATAATTCAGGTTAAAATTTCTTTTCATTGCAACTGATATTTTTTTCTAAGGTAGCAGAATAATTTTCTCAGCCATCCATTTTACCTTGGTTGTGTAGTCTTTTAGATTAGCTGAGCAGTATCAAAAGTACAATCTTTAATAAATTTTAGGCTACTGGTGAAGTGAACCAAATGTCCTCTTTGAAATACACGTAAGGAATTTATGAAAATCTGTAGTTAGCCCAAATCAAGGGCAGTTGTTTATCTGATAAACAGTATACTTTACAAATGAAAAGAGGAATAGTTCAGCAAAGGTGAAAGCACAGAGAGTCAGCTACAGGTTCAGGGATGTGGGAGCCTCTTAATAACTGGACTCCCCTCCACAGGGAAAAGTTATGTAAGCATAGTGTTTCTCTATTTCCTCATCTCTCTCTCTTTCATGAAAGAGAGAGACGAGCACCCTCGATAGAGTCTCAATCTGCGACCCTACCTGCAGGTCACCCAGCTAACTAGGAGGATCACAGTCACTTATGCACACGTTCTCAGTATGTGCAGGTCAATAAGGAAACCAAACCCTGATATTCCATATGGCTTCCAGCCCTGCAGAGTCACTCACAAATACTATGCCCTGTGATGGGACTGTTTCTCATCTCTTAAGGCTACTGTAGAAATTATGAGTGAGACAATGTTCAAAAATGGTTTCATTTTTGCCCTCAGAACATAGTCTGTGTTCCACCAATGACATGTATTATTGCAAAATAATTGATCACAGAGATTTCCTAATACTAAAAAACTATTCACAAAATTTATATCAGCACCTAGCTTTTCAGAGACACGTTGTAGAGAAACCTCTGACAGTATTTTTCTATATGTAAATGTCTACTGATGACTTAGTCTGTACCAAACATGATCAAAGCTAATAGCAAAGTGTAGCTTACAATTTCCAGTTCTCTATATAGCCTCTTGCTAAGACATGGTGCATGCATATGCATGCCTAAAATCTGAAGAGGAGAGTGAAGGAGAAGGGATTGTGGCATGGCTATCCCCCACAGGAGGGTGATTTCTCAGTGTCTCTGTCTTTCTCAGTCTCTCTTTTGAACACATTATCCCTATGGCAAATACCTAAATCAGACAAACAAACAAACCAAAACAAAAAACCTCCTTGTTTGACAATCCTAGGCTTTAATTAATTTCCCACAATCCAACTTTTCCCTCTAGGGTTATATATTTTTTTCTATATTTTTTAAAAGTTTTTTGCTATACCGTTCATGTGCTTGCCAGAGAGAGAGAAACCGTGAGATGAAAGGTGAGAAGTAACCATCCAGGGGAGATGGCCACATCAAAGTCCCTTCTTTTCATTCTCTTCCTGGGATTTTAGGCATGCACACACAAGGTCCTATGTGATTTTCAAGCTACCAGGTCCAGGACACGAATTGCAATTGACCATGTGGGAGTCCAGCACCTTAACCACCATGATACCTGTTGGTCCTAAGAACAACTTCTAAGACTATGTTTAGTCTGAAGAAATCAGAACTAGCAAGTATAAAAAGTTCTTTGTCTCATAAGAAGAAAAATGAACTTTTGCATGAGTTCACTAGAGTCAGAGAGACAGAAAGGGAGAAATTACTCCCCAGAGGGAATGGGCATGCAGCAATCCCTTTTCCTCCATTCTCTTCTTGGGATGGTGGACACACATGCACCCATGCCTGGCGTGGGAGTCCAGCGGTGTAACCATTATGCCATCTGCTGATCCCAAAAAATGAAATTTTAAGAAAATACTTAACATTAGCATCAAGATTATGTGAATGATTATTGATGAATTCTAGAAATTCTAAATTAAGACATTTTAGTGTCAATAATGATAATTGAAAAAGTTGTAAAATTAACTCTTAAATTAGTGAGATCTTGGGGACCAGCAGTTAGCATAATGGCTATGTCGCTGGACTCCCACATAGTCGACTGCAGTTTGTGTCCCGGACCCGGTGGCTTAAAACTCACGCCGGGCGTTTGTGCATGCATGCCCAAGATCCCGAGAGGAGAACGGAGGAGAAGAGATTGCGGCATGGCCATCTCCCCCCTGGGGGGGGGGGGATTTCTCGCTTTCTAAGTCTCTCTGTCTCTCTCTGTCTGTGTGGCTAGCACACGTGCCCTATAGCGAAAACCTCTCAAAAAAAAAAAAATGAGATCTTCAACTATGCCTTATCTGGGAAGGATGTTTATTATTAAGCATATTTTGAAACTAAAGACATTTTTTTTTCAATAACAGAAGGCTGATGTCTATGACTTTTTATAACTCTAAGAATCACACCTTATTAAATTTCACAGGCAACTTCTCTACCTTTGAAAGATACTCTTTGACACTGGTTAATTATTGATTCTTGGACCCTTGATGTCCTTGTGTTAATTATTCTTGTCAGTAAAATCTGGCCTCCTGCCAAGGTCTTTCTCGTGTTTTGTGTAGAATAACTGGTTTGATGATGAGTCTTCAGCAAATACTTGTAAAGATATGCTTGGATCACAAGGTTTGATTGATCCTCGTGTCTTTAAACCCTGCTTCATCCTATTCCTATAAACATTAGGACATTGGTGTATTTTATTTCTACATACATTGTTTGGACTGCATGCCAAAAATGAATGTACCAAAGTATCAAAAGCCTTTGTTCTAAAGGATTTTTCCTTATACAGTGTCCCCAAGGCACCGGCCTCCAAGTTATTTGAATTTCCCTTGGTGAGCCATGAGCAGAGTGAAGTGTCATGAATGAACAAAGAATTTATTGAAGGGATAGATGTTGATGGTGTATTTGTTCATTATTGTTTTATGATTCCTGACAAATCCCTCTGTGTTTCTCTCAAATTTCAAAAGGGGCACCTCTGAGCACTAGTTCAATTAAGAAGCATAGATACAATTAGAGGAGAGATTTCTTTAATTTCTGCCTCCAAAGAATGAATATAAAATGACAAACAAAAGGAAATGTTTCAAAATGAGGGAAAATACTCTTGACAGATGTCTTTTAAAACTTTTCTAAAGTAAGTCATCCTTGGAAAGTTAAAGATTGTTTTGGTTGAAAGCTTTTGAAAAACTCTCAAGTAACTACGTATGTTTTGTTTTAAACGATGGTAGACTACATCCCTCTAGTAATGAATAGTTTATGGCTCATCTCCTCCATGCAGCATAATCATCTAGGATAGAAATGAATAGCCGTCCTCTGTGAGATCCAGGAACAGGTGGTACAACTAATCATCCCAAATGTTTGGAATATCAGCATGGCAACAGCTGTCTCCAAAAACTCAAAAGACAAAAGTCTCAGTTCTACTGTCAAGGAACAGGAGAGGGATTCCTTTATACATCCAACATAGGCACTCAAAGAATGTGTACAGGCCTGCATTGGTGAAAAAACACGTAGGTTATTTGATTTTTAGCAACAGCTCTTTCTGGGATGGGCCCAACATGACCAATGAAAAGGAAGAGTTACCTTCAGACATCCTTTCTGAAAATAGGACCTTCTAAGTCTTTAATACAAGGATTGTTATTGAAAACATTCATTACCTGTAGTGTTTCATATACCCAGCCATATTTGCTTTCAGCCCATGGGGAAATTTCAGCCCAACAAATGTCTAGCTGACCTTGGTCCGTTAGCTTATTGCATGTTTTTATCATTGTTTTGAAGACATTAGAAGTTTGTACTACTTCAGCTATGTTTCAGGTGGAGCCGAATGTGGTCATTCTAGAATCCTTTATGTTCCAGTCATTGGACAATTCTCTGTTTAGTAATTGGTGAGAAGCATTATTGTAAGAAGCTTTTATTTTCCACCAGAAATACATGAGTGAAACCATTCAATAAATGATATGATAATATAACAGATATGACTCTAAGGGTAAATGATCACATAGACCCCAATCCATTTTTATTATTAAAAGTGGATGTTTATTATGAAAATTTTAGAACATCTAAATAAATGAAAAGAAGGAAATTAAAACTATCTATGACTCCATGCTAGCCAATATCAATATTTTTTATGAATATATTTTAGTCCTGCTTTAATCAAACACATGTGCTTTTTTCTAGGAAAAAAAATTGTATAATATGGAATATACTCTTTTATAACTTTTTGGCTTTTAAGAATTTATTTATTTATTTATTTAGGTTTGCTATAGGAGGTATGCACTTTCTAGAAAGATAGAGAGAGAGAGAAAGTGAGAAATCACCCCTCAGGGGGGATGGCCTCATCATAATCACCTCTCCATTCTCCCCTCAGGATTTAGGGTACACAGGCCCTATGTGTTTTTCAAATTGCAGGTCAGACACTTGAACTATTAATACACAGTTGGCCACGTGGGATCTAGCCTCCCTTCATGCCATTGGCTGGCCTATAGTTTATTTTACAATAGTTTAAGGCTGCTGTTTACCTGTTATGTCTGTTGCATGTGTATTTACTAGTTTGCCATTTTGCTTTTAATTTTGTTTCTGGTATTATTTTGAAATTTGAGATTTGATATCTTTTGAATTTAGACAACATTTTAGATATGTAAGGTGTATCAGATTTTGTTTTCTGACTTTAGCACTCATTCTTTGAAATATCTCTTCCACACACCACTTATATAAATGTTTATCTGTATTTTTTTGTAGCACTTTTATTTTTACATACCTCTCCCCTTTTTAGTCTATGGCACTTTTCTCATACAAACCAAACTATGCATACCAAGCTATTACAAAAAACATCTCAAAATCGTATCTATGTTTTAATAGTAAAACATAATGTGGGAGCAAATTTTATTTCAAAATATTAACTAATTAATTTCACTGCCAAAATATAATTATGAATATTTTAATGTGAGAACATAAGCTGAGAATAAATTATTATTTTAATCTAAATAAATGAAAAGAAGGAAATTAAAACTATCTATGACTCCATGCTAGCCAATATCAATATTTTTTATGAATATATTTTAGTCCTGCTTTAATCAAACACATGTGCTTTTTTCTAGGAAAAAAAATTGTATAATATGGAATATACTCTTTTATAACTTTTTGGCTTTTAAGAATTTATTTATTTATTTATTTAGGTTTGCTATAGGAGGTATGCACTTTCTAGAAAGATAGAGAGAGAGAGAAAGTGAGAAATCACCCCTCAGGGGGGATGGCCTCATCATAATCACCTCTCCATTCTCCCCTCAGGATTTAGGGTACACAGGCCCTATGTGTTTTTCAAATTGCAGGTCAGACACTTGAACTATTAATACACAGTTGGCCACGTGGGATCTAGCCTCCCTTCATGCCATTGGCTGGCCTATAGTTTATTTTACAATAGTTTAAGGCTGCTGTTTACCTGTTATGTCTGTTGCATGTGTATTTACTAGTTTGCCATTTTGCTTTTAATTTTGTTTCTGGTATTATTTTGAAATTTGAGATTTGATATCTTTTGAATTTAGACAACATTTTAGATATGTAAGGTGTATCAGATTTTGTTTTCTGACTTTAGCACTCATTCTTTGAAATATCTCTTCCACACACCACTTATATAAATGTTTATCTGTATTTTTTTGTAGCACTTTTATTTTTACATACCTCTCCACTTTTTAGTCTATGGCACTTTTCTCATACAAACCAAACTATGCATACCAAGCTATTACAAAAAACATCTCAAAATCGTATCTATGTTTTAATAGTAAAACATAATGTGGGAGCAAATTTTATTTCAAAATATTAACTAATTAATTTCACTGCCAAAATATAATTATGAATATTTTAATGTGAGAACATAAGCTGAGAATAAATTATTATTTTAATGATATGAACAAATGCTTATTAGATTAAAACAATGCAGATTAAGATCCCTGTAATCATATTGGGTCATTCATAGAAAAATGCATCATGACTTTTCTGACAACCCAACAGAATGATTGTTAACATTTTTTGGTGACTTGGAAGAAGCCTATGCACAAAGCACAAAAACTCACTGAGTTCTAGTCCTGGCTAGAGTAGAGTGACCATTCCTGGGACTGTCTAAGCTTAAGTTTGTTCATCCCTTAAGCAAGGTCATCAGGCCCCTTAGATGGCCCCTTAAATGACCCCTTAGATGACCTCAGTAAGGTATGGTAAGGTGCACACAGCACCAAAGTGCTAAGATTCCCCTGTGGTTCAGAAGCAGGTACAGGAGGTTAGGAAATCGAATATTCAAAGTGCACCTACCCCTTGGAACTACCAAACAGTTACCTCTCCATGGAAGGAGGCATGGCTTTTAAAGCACTTACAGGAGTTTGTGATAAAAAACAGAAATGTGTTCTTTGTAAGCTGGACTGTTTTCATACATTTTAAGTGGTTATCCACTATTCCATTCTAGCATTTCTTAAAGTAATGGTAAGGGCACTGCTCTCCTAATGAGAGCATGGGAAAGGGAGTGTGTCTTCCATTAGCCTGGGGCTTGAACAAGCTAGAAGTCTCTTCGGGATGATCTTTTAAAATGTATAATACGGCTCAGCCCTATGACCTCTGTTGGTCAAGGTAGCTGGCTCTCATATGGCTGACTTTAGTTAGAATCCCAGCTCTGGTGGCTTGAAAGACATGCAGACCTGTGTGCCTTTGTGCCCAAAATTCTGACAGGATGAAAAAATAGAGAAGGGATGGTGGCATGACCAGGCCCACTGGGGAGTGCTTCTGTCTGTCTCCCTCTCTCATACATGTGCTCCCTGGCAATTATTTAAAAAGTGTATATACATAGGGGGATGGCAGAGGGCATGGTGGCTAAAGCAACCCAGACCTGGTAGCTTGCTTTCTCATTTTCCCTTTCTCTCTGATCAAATTTTTAAAAATAGCAAGAATAAATTAAATTTAATAAATAATTCTTCTTTTAAAAGTGTGTGTGTATGTGTGTGTGTGTGTGTATGTACATATATTTATATATGTGTATATATATATACTTTTAACAGTATAACATAGACACCAACCAATCAGAATGAAGTCCAGCTATAAACTATTGGCTTGCCTAGTTGAGAGGACTTTAGAAAGTTTGTGGAAAAAATGAAATTGAAGTATGAATTTATTTAGAAAGTTTGTGGGAAAAATGAAATTAAAGTATGAATTTATTTTGGTGGGAAAAAAACATGAAGTCCAGGCTAGCCCATGTGGTTAAGGTGGCTAGATCCCACATGGCAGACCTCATGGCTCAAGTCCAGGCCCCTTTAGCTTGAGAAACATGCTAAGTGGAGGTCAGCAGATGGCATAGTGGTTATGTCACTGTACTTCTCCATGGCCTACTGCAGTTTGAGTCCCAGACCTAGGAACTTGAAAATTATGCTAGGCACATATGCATGCATGCCCGAGACCCCTGGAGGAAAATGAAGAAGGAGGTATTGTGGCTTGGCTGTTCTCCCTCAGAAGTGATTTCTCACTATCTCTGTCTCTCTCTGATGAGCACCCTATGGCAAAAACTTCTAAAAAAAAAAAGATAAAAGAAAGAAAAGAGACTTGCTGGACGTATGTGTGTGTATACCTAAAATCTCTAAAGGAAGGAGAAATGGATGAAAATGGATTGCAGCATTACCATACCCGACAGGGGTGCTGCCTCACTTTCCCTCTCTGTCTCTCTCTCTGGTGAGTACATGCACCCTCTTGCAAATTTTTTAAAAATAAGAAACTTTTTATCTCCAGGCATAGTTTTTCATAATGCACATTTTTCATGAACTTTTGAAGACATCCCTCATACTGGTGGCTAGTAGCTGAGTCTTACCATCCCTAAGTGTGTACTAGGAGCCAGAAAAATTGGCCTGTAGACCAGAAACTCAGTTAAGACATACTCAACTGCAGTCCTCGAAGACATGTGCCCAACCGCAGGTTCGGATCTCTGGCTGGTGGACCTAAAGCAAGCTTAGTATGCCCATGCCCATGCATATGCCCAAGATTTGATGAGCTGGAGGGCTGGAGAAAGGGTTGCAGACTTTGTCAAAGGTGCTCTCTGTCTCTCGGTCTCTCTCATGTATATACTCTATCATGAATAAAATAAACTTTAAAACAAAACAAAACAAAACAAAAAAGCTCAGCTAGCAATTTGGGATAAATTAGAGAATGACTAAACAAGGTTCCTGCCATTCTAGAACAAAATTCTAGATGGAGAAAGTGATAATCAACAGCTAAACAACCATGAAGTCATTTCAGATGACCATAAATGCTTTAAAGGAAATTAAGCAGGATAAGTAAGCAGAGTGACCAAGGTGAGAGTAGAGAAGACTTAAAGATGTTCTTTTAAGATTTAACGCTTGATGGGACCAGCAATCAGCATAATGGCTATGTCGCTGGACTCCCACATACTCCACCACATTTCGAGTCCCAGATACTGTGGCTTAAAACTCATGCTAGGGGGAACCAGTAGTTAGCGTAATGGCTATGTTGCTGGACTCCCACGTAGTCGACCGCGGTTCGTGTCTCGGACCCGGTGGCTTAAAACTCACACGGGGTGCGTGTGCGTGCGTGCCCAAGATCCCGAGAAGAGAATGGAGGAGAAGGGATTGCGGCGTGACCATCCCCCCTGGGGGGTGATTTCTCGCTTTCTGTCTCTATGTCTCTCTCTGTCTGGCGAGCGCACGCGCCCTACAGTGAAAATCTCTCCAAAAAAAAAAAAAAACTCATGCTGGGCACGTGTGCATGCATCCCCAAGATCCCAGGAGGAGAATGTGGGAGAAGGGATTGCAGCATGGTCATCCCCTCCTGGGGAATGATTTCTTGCTTTCTGTCTCTCTGTCTCTCTCTGTTTTTCTGGCAAGCGCACGTGTCCTATAGCAAAAATCTGTCCAAAAAAAAAGAGAAAGATTTGACACTTGAGTTGAGAACTAGATGAGGAGGAGTCAGCCATCAGAACGTTTGGGGAATGCGTGTCTGAGCAGAGGGAACCACACAGGTTAAGCCTAAGTGGTGTGTTGTTCGAATGCCTATAGGATGAGCAATGTAGCAGTAGTGGGATTAGTGGGAAGTGTAAGACGGCAAGCCCTAGGGCCAGCAGAGGTCAAAGTTCATAAAGCCAGATCCTAAGCATGACAGAAGTATTGGGAGGTTGTAGCAGTTTAGAAGTTAGATTTACTGTTAATTAAGACCGTTCTGGATACCATGTGGAATGCAGGGTAGGGCAGAAGGTTAATAGGCATTTAAGAGACTTGCTGGTATCTTGGATTTAGGAGTTTATGGTAGAAGAGATGCAAAATAATTATATTGGAGGCTACATTTATAAGGTAAAAATTCAGGACCAGCAGATGGCATAATGGTTATGCCGTTGGACTTCCATAATGGTAGTCGACTGCAGTTTTAGTCCTGGACCTGGCAGCTTGAAATTCATGCTGGGCGTGTGTGCATGCCTGCCCAAAATCCCAAGAGGAGATTGGATGAGAACATACTGTGGCATAGTCATCACCCTGGGAACTGATTTCTCACTTTCTGTCTCTCTGTCTCTCCAGCAAACACACAGAGAGACAGATTTTTGTCCTATAGCAAAAATATCTCTTAACAAAAAAAAAAAAGTAAAAATCCCATATTCCTCCCTATGCCCAGAGTCCCCTTTGAAATGAAAATCTTAGAAGCTCAGCATTTTATTTTTATAAGGGATATACCTCCCTTTCATAAGCTCATTTTTAATATGACATTTATAAACTATGGCAAACTTTTGAAGTAACATAAATGAAAAGTTGGCTTCTTTTAAAATGTCTAATATTTATGTTACTAAGAGAAGATAAACTTACATTTTTATCTGGGCCTTAGTGGAATCCTTTATCGTTTGTTCCTGTTAAAGTTTCTGACTGGAATCCCATAACCCAAACAATGAAGAAGCTAAGAGTTTTTATGTAACACTTGTCTAGGTGCTTGAGCGTGAAAGGCCCTCTGTACTTTAAAAGCTAATAAAATATTTTTACCATGTGTCTCTGCAACAAAACAAGTAGAAGTCACAGCATTTAGTCAGTATAGATAGCAAATCTAAATGGAATACTTCAAAGGTGGCCTTGTCGAGCCTTCTACCAGTGCTTTGGTTTATGCCTTTCTTGCCTTCGTTTTGACGCCTTTTTCGATACCGTTCCATTTTTTTTTTCCCCAGGCATAGATGTAACACTGCAAAAGACCAGCACACAGATTTTACTTAGGAATGGGCTTTGTCAGACCGTGGTTACATGACACAGAGCATATGTAACCATCTTTCCATCGGGCACTCTGAGATCTGGTTTCCTTCTGATTAAAACAGAGATTAGCCTAAGTAATCCCAATACTATTCCATTCCAAGATTTTAAAACTGTCCCTCTACTGATTTTCACACATAGTCAACATAATCCATTACGCACTTTAATTGTTATTTTTGTGTTGATAACTTACTAATCTGCAACTCAAGTTCACATCTCTCTCATGCGGTACCGTCTCACCTAGCAAACATCCTCCCGAAGATCTCTACCTCTACATTGTGTAGGTCTCTCAAATGCACTATATCCTAGAGGACTGACAGATTTCCCCAGTACCTTGCTTCATTTTCTCTGTATTCTCCTCATGTTATCCAAGCCTCTCTGAGTCTTCTGCCTCTGCTTTCTTTGCAAGTGACCATGTACGTGTCTTCTAAGACTCCACTCAAGAATCACCTTCTTAGAGACAGAAGGTTCATGCCCTGGTTAAATGCCCTGCTCTGAAAGGCAGGCCCACATGGGAAGGTTACTGGTTTGTGTCTAGAGATGTCCCTGAGAGCCTCAGGTACACATGTGCCCATGATCTAGTCTGGTTGAAGCTGGAGGTGGATCATGGTATCAAGATCTTGTCGAGTGCTTTCTCTCTCTCTCTCTTGCACCCACAGAATTAAGAAAAAATCACCTATTATATGACTCCTTTCCAAGCCCATTCCTCTGCAGATACAGCTGTTCACTGCCTTCCATGATGCACCAATTAGACAGGTGTCAGAGTACCTGCAAGAATTTACTGTACCTATTTATCTATGTGTCTGCATTTTGAACTCCTTGAGAACAAAGATAGTTTCCCATTTCTTTGTGATTCTATCCTCAGCATAGTATGTGATTAACAATACTGAATGAATTAGCAGAAATGAAGACCCTATAATCTGTGGCATGTTCCTATCGTAATCGTACCTGGTTTATGTCTTCTCACCAATAGTCTCAGGACATGGAGAAGACACTGGCTCCTTTGCTTGTGGCTAGGTCTCACTTGCTCACCTGCTGATGATGACTCATAAATGCTAACTTTCATTTGCACATAGCTGTGTACTGTAAGAATTCAGTGTCCTCTTCATGTATATGAGGGGGCTTCAGAAAGTTCATGGAAAGTAGAATCCAACTACGACTTTATTTCCATGCAAAAAAAATTTATTTCAGATTTATGTATAGTTTTTTGTTACATGCATTTTCCATGAATAAGATCTTCTGCATTATTTTGTAGAGTTCCAAAAGCATATTTTCAGTTTCTTTCCTATCTTTTCCTAAGGTTGAGATTAGAATTATGAAGTCTAATCCATTTTTAATGCATGTTCACAGTCGACTCAGTTCTTCCTTGGTAAACAACTGAAATTTGCTTTAACATAGACATTTATATATAAACCAGTCTCATCATAAGCAATTAACAAATGCACTTCCAGCTCCTCAAAATGTTAATGAAATTTAGACCTGATATTTAGCTCTCTTTCAGTAAGTAGATTTTGGTAAATAAGTTGTCAGACTTGAGTAGCTGAATGTTTCTCAGCATCATCTCAAAATATATTCCTTTGATTTCCTGGTCAAGCTGGAATAAATTAACCAAGGTGATTTATTGTACCAGGGTCAGAATCCTGTGCCGTATATTAATAAAATGCTAAAATCAGCTTTCTTTCCCATTTTTTTTAAACTTAATGGTGTTGGAGTGATGAAGCTGAGAGTCCCATACAGTGGGAGACAAGTTAGCCTTTTAAGTGAAGTTCCTTTCTGGAAGGTCCATTGCTTTCAGGCTTGTCTGAGATAACTGTCTTTCTCAGGTCTGGGAAGAGTTTCTTTCCTCAGCTCTCTAGTACTCGGCCACTCTCACAGTCATTTCCTTCCTGTTGCCGTTCTTCCTGACACTTGTTGATCGAGTCAGAAACAGCCCTTAGAAAATTAGTTCATCTTTGAGAAGATCACTGATTCTATGGACTCACCCTGAAGACAGGACAAAACAGGGTACAGGACCTAATTTAAACCAAACGAGTATCAATTATGATAATAATTATTATTCTGTATTAAGCACTTTATTAAGTGCCAGTTGTGATTACATAATTGATGCATTCAGTTCTCCAAATAGCCCTATAATTTAAGCTTTCCATTCCAGCTTGTTACAGATGAGGAAGGGAAAGATCAGAGAGGAGAAGGAGATTGCCTGAGGTCACACAGCCAGTATATGGTTGATTTAAAATTTGGACTCCTATCTGCACATTTTCTGTTTCCATGTCTTGAGTGAGAAGAGTCCTTGAACGAGATGCTTAAGACAAATGGTGACCTGTTTAGTGGGAATGTAACCCTATTCCAGTCATCACTTAGTTGGAATAAAATTCAGAAGGCTGAGATGTTGAAATTGTGTACGTAATAAGTGGAGCAGAGGTTTGACTGACTCACAAGGAGGTTTCTTTCCCTTTTAGGAAGATTTCCAACCCGCAGCAGCCTCAGAGACCAACTGGGAATCAGTCACAAGTTCTATCTCAGTAAGTAATTTGTTTCTCCGTTGCCAGCAAAGGAAATTGACGGAACAACTAAGGTCAACCCCAGAAGGACTCCAGCTGCATTAAAGAGCTGTGGCTTGACCAAAAGCCAGATCACAAGCAGGATGTGTTCTAGTTCATTCAGGTTAGAGCAGGTTAGGTCAGACACCTTTTTCCATTCTTTCAGAATGGCTTCCAGGAATTGCCAGCATACCATTGTAGGAAACTGGGATAGACAATAACTTCAATATTTGTCAATTTCAAGGCAAAACATTCCACCAAAAGGACTATCCGGATACAACAAAGCTGTTAAGCCAGTCCATGGCCCAAACTCAAAAGGGGAATTTCAAAATAGCATTTTGCATATTCCAGGGGAAGCTGATAGTCTTTGCATTTTCAAAGGTATTTTCAGACATGAAAAATCCCATTGTTTACAGTAAGATAACTTAAGAGCAAATTAGGCATGTATTCTATTTAACTTGGCTATAAAACTCAAGTCACCCTGCAGCTGTAAAATAGTTTGCACCCCAATGTTTTCTCCAAATTTAGTCACCTCTCAGTATTCTGTCTCCTTATCTACTTTGCCTAGAAAGAGCAGACCTTGTTTCTACCAGTCCTACATGTGGGCTTATGCAGCAATAAAACACAAGATAATAAATGCAGTGGTTCATAAAAAGGTCAAGAGCATGGAGGAAGCTTGTGCATGATTCCAACGTGGGCCCCTGTGGCTGAGTCAAGTTGATTTTTTTTTTTCCTGAAAGGTATATGCTGTCTTTTGCTTTCTGGGAGATTTTTTTCTTTTTCATTCCCTAACATAGCAGATTTTCTTACCTGTGGATTCTGTGGCTATGTAGTTCATCTAGTGTTATGACTATTAGATTTGAACATCATTTGATCAAGAGATCAGTGAAGTCTCTGATGGTGATACCAAGAGCTTTTTGTTTGCTATTGGCAGTCCAAAATGTGTGGTCTGAACTAGCTTGGTGTAGGTAGTCATGGCCAGTTGGGTGGTAATCAAACCAAGGCAAATAACACTGAAGAG
>NW_006159758.1:870271-872596 GCF_000334495.1 Tupaia belangeri chinensis
AAGAGCGTCTCAGGCCAAGCAGAGTAGGGCAGATACAGTCTGAGGCTGACAACTAAACATCAAAGCCAGCAATAGTTTTGCAACCAAGAGAGAGTGTGCTCTTCTAGCTTTTCAAGCGTCTTATGACCCTAATAGCTCATGGCTGTGTAACCATTTCTGCCCCAAGTGCAGAATTACAAGCCTTGTAGGAACCTTAGCTAATCAAGACTCATTCATGTCCTCTCAAAGAATGGGGTTATCCCATTCCTTCAGAGTATCCGGAGAAGTTCAGCCCTCGATCCATATCCATCGGAAACTCTTCTGGTTGGAGTTCTAAGTTGAGATATTGATTAGCCCTATAGAAAGACCAGGGTGACCTACCTTTTTATCTCAGTGTGTCATTTCTCAAGTGCCTTCCAGAGTTAGGATTAAGGGCCATTGAATCTATAACTAACTTCTGTGTAAACCATTAAACCATATTTTGTTTTTATTGAAAGCGATCTACCGTTTTATGGAGCATTTCTCACAAACTGTGATCCTTTTTAAAGTAATTCAGTTAGATTTATA
Source organism: Tupaia belangeri chinensis (assembly GCF_000334495.1). Taxonomy (NCBI): domain Eukaryota; kingdom Metazoa; phylum Chordata; class Mammalia; order Scandentia; family Tupaiidae; genus Tupaia; species Tupaia belangeri. The sequence goes on from NW_006159758.1 coordinate 870,818, forward strand.
TTTTTATAAATATATAACAAAAACTGAATGTGATTGAAATTACAGGACAGCTGAAGGAGGCACACCCAGTTAATTCTTTCTCTCAAAAGTAGTTTTTAAATATTTACTTCAGAAACAAAAATGTTCTCCTGGGTTTATTAGGCCACTTAATGATTCAGAAATTTTTTTTTAATACTCACCATTGTTTCTATCAACTGCCCTGCGTCAAAACTTGAAAACAAGAATCAAATCTCTACAAAAAGGCATGTTTACATTTCACCTATGGTTTAGATTTGCTCATCATCTTGGAATCAGCAGTTGGCATAATGGCTATGCCACTGGACTCCCACGTAGTCAACCACTGTTTGAGTCCCGGACCCGGTGGCTTAAACTCATCCTGGTCACATGTGTGTGTGTACCCAAGATCCCGAGAGGAGAATGGAGGAGAAGGGACTGTGGCATGGCCATCCCTCCAGGGGTTGATTTCTCACTTTCTATTTCTCTGTCTCTCTGGCAAGCGTACATACCCTATAGCAAAATCCTCTACCAAAAGAAAAAAATAATCTCTCACTTTCAAAAAAAAAAGATTTGCTTATCAACTTAAGAAGATTAGATGTCCCCTTCCTCTCAGGGACTGAGAGGCCCCAGCAGATTTCCCCTGGAGAGAGAATTGGATACACACTTTCCTCTGTGGCTCTGTTAGGAGCCACTCCTAAACACTCCTTGAAGCCACTTTCCCTAGAACTATTGCAGGAAGCTTTCACTCATGTAGAAATGACTTGATTAATGTCCTTGCTTTTGTTTCCTAAAAGAGGGCAGTGTTCTCATTTCAAAGCTTCTATATTCTGCCATGCTCCTAACATTGGTCAGCACACTTTTTTTTTTTTTTTTTTTTTAATTTCACACCATGGTGGTACAAGGCTAATTATAAATCATCTGGGAAATGTGAGCAGAGAAACCATAGATTATATGGATGATACAAGATGAGTGGAGATTTGCAACTACAGAACTGAATTACAAGTATTACCTACCCCAGTACGTAATATGTAGAGGGAAGTAAAAGACAGAATTGATGCACGTCAGTCAGGGTTCAGTTCCTATCACACACACACCCCAGATCAAAGAACTGGCCTATCAGAAACAGAAAGAATACATACAGCTGCTCCTAGATGGGAACCATTGCATGTCAACAGGATGATGGTAGAGGATTTTTTTTTTTAAAGTTTAATTTACTTATTTACTGAGAAAGAGAGTGAGGGAGGGAGAGGAAGAGGGACTCTTAAAAGGATCTTTCCTCACCTTTGCCCTTCCCTGGGCCTCCTAGCCAGCTAAGATCATGGGCACATATGGGGTGATGAGGGGTGGGGGACACCAGTATGTACAGGTTGACCCACAATCCACACTTGGCCTCGGTGGCTCCCGTGTCACACAGCAGCACCTTACCCTCTGTGCCTCCACACCTGGGCCTCTTGGGGTATCCTCAGCATGGCCTGAACTGTTAACAAATCTTCAGACTCTTTGGTAAGGTATGACCAAGATGAAGCCACCAGGTAAATGATCGTTTCCCGACTGGACCTGTGCAAAACATAGAGCCAACTTAAGCAGGTAGTGAAAGTAGGAAGGCAGAAAATGTTGGTTCCTGGAAAGGATGTCTACTTATTTTGACAGGAATGAGTGGAAATTAGATGATATACAAGTTCTTTTAAGTGAAAAAAGAGAAAGTGTTGGCCTATTCATACATCAGTCCATCTCCTGTCTCCCACCCTACTCTCCAGCCCCTCTTCCTTCACTTTCTTTCCC